>NC_139623.1:107936660-108016660 GCF_964638095.1 Poromitra crassiceps
AACCAACTATAGTCAACACATTTCTTTCCAGACCAATGCCTGGAATGAGATCAAAAATGTATCCCCCCCCCAAAGATTCCTCTTCATAATGGACAAAGTACATTATTAGAATCCCGGACAGCATGTTTTCTTAATGGCTACATCTGTAAACCTTTGAATTTTTGGCAACAATGGCCAACAAATATTCCAGCAAAATATCCTCGTGGAAAAGTTACACAATAATGCTGTGTCTGTGCTTCATGAAAATTGCTTGCTAGAGTGGAACAACATAATGTACATTTTTCATAGGTACACAGTATTGTTTTGTCCTGGAAAGACTTTTCCATAGGTTATTTTAGGGCTGGACGATATGGCTGAAATCAATGTCATGATAATCATAAGGATCCTTTCGATATCAATATCACAATATTGTTCCTGTATGCAAAATCATGTTAAATAAACAAATTAATGTTCAACTCATCAATTTAGACAGTGTCACAATATTAGAATTTCTTCACATCATCATGATATGAGTATGAAAGACGATAAACGATAATATTGAATTATCGTCCAGCCTGTTCTTTCTCATAGCTATACATTGGAATAAGGCCGCATTGTAAAGTGTCAGTAAACTTCCTCCCTGGGGTATTAAAGATGATCTGCAAACTGTCTGTGAATTTGCATTGTTATTGCCTTGTGCTGGGGGCAGAATTGATACTCGGACACATCCCTCCTTTATTCTGATGCATGACTCTAAATATACCAATTAAGCATGCAAACTCCCATGTGGATAGAAGTGACTTATACCTCCTGAAGATCTTTATGGCAGCTGGAAAGAAAGCCATCACAAAATGTTGGCTCCAGAAACATTACCCCCCGGTGGAGATGTTTATAAATATTGTAAATCAGTTACATTGAATGGAGCCGCTGACTTATAGTCTGAGGCTACAAAAAGAAAAAGGGGAAACTCTTTGGAGTAAATGGACACTTTTCCTGATCCATAAGGAGTGACTTTTGCAAATATTCTAGCTGATACAACTACATTGGTTGGCCCACGGTAACATTGTATTGTGTAACTGTTGCATCACATCGTAGTTTGTGACCTCTCCTGTAGCCTGTACTACGAAGCTATCTTAACAGATCCGCGATAAGTCCCTTTGATCTGGTTTGACTGAACAGGATCAAAGCTATCTAGTTAACCGATACTACGACGCTGGTTTTCTACTCGATAACTGAAGCTGGCTTTATCTGGGATCTGCCTGTGCACGCGCACGTTTTTCGCTCGTGCACAGGCGCGCGTCCACGCGAAAGAGGTGCGCTAGCCAATCACATTATGAACAGCTGAGTTGATCCACGCCCACACCCATTTCTACACCCGTTTCCTCATTCAATGAAAGCGCAGTGCGTGATCAGAGTTTTAGCGGATATTTAATGTAACCTATGTCAGAATGAAAATCCGCGTTGGATATAATCTGCTGAAGGACTGCTAAAGCTGCAGCTTGTATTCACATCAGTCATTTGATTTACTTTGATCAGCGATTTCTGTCCCCTAAATGTGTAATCTCAGCCTATAAATTTCCACAATCTGTAAACCTATTTAGACCATAGATTTAGAAACGCATGCTCAATGAATAATGATCTCTATCACTCATTATGTGTGTAGTTGCACTGATCGAATAATTAATATATAAAATAATGATAATGCTGATGCCTAATATAAAAGAGAAAACTGCTGAACTGAATTGAGACGATGCGGGCATAGTTTTCATTGATAAAAACTAGCCTATTTTTGCTCATATATTGGCATACAGCCTACAGGACACAGTTCCAGCTGAAACATGCAAGAATTGCCTGCATATTTAGTAGCCTATTGGGGCTATCCCATATTTATCCCATATCTATATTATATGTAGGCTATAGGCTTTTCTGGCATGTAGGAGAATATCACCCTCACTCCATTTGAGGCTCCGTGTATGATATGCGCTGCGTGATTATAGTGATCATATTTCTCCACGCATCGTTGAGCTGTTAAGACATAAAGTGGTAAGTAGGCTTAATTTAATTATGTAGCCTACAGAGCCACAAATGTTTTTCTTGTTATATTCTCAGTTGACTGCAATCTATTTTTCATATGGCGATCTTATATGAACGGTGAGTGACTCCAGAGAGCCGATTATATGGGTCTGTCATGGATTTTGATCTTATCCTCTGAAGCTAACCTGGTCGCGACCAGGTTAGCTTTGCAGCGTCAGTTGCCATGGTGATTGAAAGTTAACTTGCTTTGTAGTACGGCTAAACCAGGTTTAAACTCAAACTTACTCGGATAAGGCATTAAACTAGCTTCGTAGTACAGGCTACAGACCTCCTGTTGTTGTTGTTGTTGTTGTTGTTGTTGTTGTTGTTGTTGTTGTTGTTGTTGTTGTTGTTGTTGTTGTTGTTGTTGTTGTTGTTGTTATTGTTTGTCCTGTGTGTATTTTCTCTTGAAAAAAGGATGTCAAAATAAAGTATAAAAAAAAAAAAAAAGCATGCAAACTCCCACATAGGCTCTCATGTGACTCTCACCCGTCGTCGAGGCGGACCAGGATGGCCCGGTAGAGCTGGTGCTGGGGGCTGTTGGACTCGGGACCGCAGGGGTGGATGAAGGGATGGACGGCTGCCAGGACGAAGCCCTGCTGGTAAAGCTCCTGCAGCTGCCCGGGCAGCTCCCGCACAGAGGACAGCCGCAGCGTGGACGTCCCACCTGAGACACACAGAGAGGCAAAGGGGATGAGATGAGTGAGACAAGATGCCCCGGAGGAATGCAAAGAGGAGCAACAACTGAGATGCTCCTGTGCAACATCGCTCGTCAATCCAACAGCGTGGGCGGTACTGAGATGTCTTTTTCCCCTTTTTGAGTTTGAGTTTCTAGGCGTTAGACATGGTGGCTATTACTACTCATGCTAACTACGTACTTCTTCTATTTATTCCAAATAAACCACTGTTGCTGCTGCCGGAAAAGTAAAAGGCATCACTTCACTGTCAGAGGATTTTTTTTACCAGGAAAGAGCGAACAGACAGCCGCTGTTCAGAGCAGGAATTGTAGCAAATGTAAAAGCTTCCACAAACTAGCCATAGATTCAATCACAAATATCAATCAGTGACAGAAAACAACAACAACAATAATAATAATACTAATACTACTACTACTAATAATAATAACAATAATAATAATAATAATAATAATAATAGGTTCCCATCTCCCTGTAGTTCAATAGGTCGAGCATGCCACCAACAGTCAGTTACAGTAGGTACTGTAGGTAGTTACATTCCCACTGGAGCCCCCTATATTGATACATGCACACTGTGAAGGGCTTTGGATAAAATAATCGGCAAAGTCCTATATGTTATGACCCCAGAGGGAACTCTATGGAAAAGTCCTGCATGAAGGGGTTTGTCTCAGGCGCATGGATTAAAAAAAAATCATAGATCAAAAAGAAGGAGAGGCCAGCTACCCTATGATGCTCGACTGAAACATGATCCATGCTTTCTAGTTTTCACCTTCTTTTTTTGCCACTTCACACATCTTATGTAAATAAATGTCAGTCCTTTATTGCAGCAGTCGGCTTCTTTGATTCCTTCAGTGGCAGTTGTTGTTGTTGGCATCGTATATAATTGTAGAAATTCTCTGGTACAAAGAAGCCAAATGTATTTTGCAAGCATGTCCTTCTCAAATGAGCCCTACTGAGACACTCTCTGTAATCATTATGCCCAACAGCAATACAGTACTGAGATAGAGAGAGGCGTCAAACTGACAGACAAGTAGGAAAATTGCTGTATATACAGAAATATCCCTCCATGTGAAGATTTGTAATTCAGAATCAGATATCAACAGTGATTTTTAGAACCATTCCCAGTTTGTTTTGGCAATTAGCGTCAGGCTTTTTGCTCCGTCCCCTCAATCTGGGAGTTAATAAGAGTGGCTCAAAATCCAATCAGAGCTGATTGCTAAGGCTCTATGTCATAACTAGCCTGGCACGTGCTCTGATTCCCTCTCAGCTCAACTTGACTGTAGAAGAGCGGACAGAGGGGGCTGACATCAATGAGAAGCAATCAGCGAGTGGCCGTCTGTTCTAGAAGAAAAAAAAAGGTTTGTGAATAAGGAGCTGCTGTGGAAAGCTTTGTCTCTTTGCATCGTTCTCTCCCCCCGGCTCCCCTGAGGGATGAAATGTGGAGAACCTGCGACAGACAGCCGCCGGTGATGGCCTCGCTTCGGGAGCAACCAGCTGTGTTGCAACGAGCCACACACAGCTTCTGTCAGGGAACATCAGCCAATCAGGACGGATGGTAATGAGAGAGAGAGAGAGAGAGAGAGATGAGAGAAAGAGATGGGCAGGGAGAGAGAAGTAGAGAGAGAGAGGTAGAGGGGGAGAGAGGGAGAGAAGGAGAGAGAGATCGAGGAAGAGGGAGAGGCGGTGTAGAATGGATGCAGAGCTTGATAGCAGGACTCAGAGTGGAATGGACAAGATAGAGGAGAAAGAGTCATTTCAGCAAAAGCCAAGGTATGGCAAGGTACGCAGTGGGTGGTGAAGGGGCCTTCGTGGAACATTTTTGTGAAATCAGTTGTGCAATAGTCAATTTTGGTGAGTTGTTTCTATACAATTCAGTTATTTGACATGTAAGTAGGAGACCTATTTTTTTTTATTCCAGTGAATGATATTGTACCTTTTTATTTTGTGTGTGTTTGATAAGCACAGGACCTCACAGACTGTACATAAAAATGAAGCTGTAAATTGTACAAGGAACCCTCTAACCTCTAAAAATATTAATGTTTAGCCTCCATTAAGAATTGACCATAAAGCAGTTACATTATTGTAGCCTACTTTTTGTTAAACATGACCAACACACTACAGCAGTCAAAACAATAGGCTATAGGGTGGGCAACATTTTTTTTTTTCCAGAGGGCCATACTGACTTACTGTACATCAAGTAAGTGAAGGGCCACACTTTGGAGATCATACCTGGCAACACTCCTGATTTTTGCGGGAGTCTCCCTATTTTTAACCCTCTCTCCTGTTGCGATTGGTAATTTCTTGTTAATCTCCTGATATAATAGTGATACAAATCCAATGGCTGTAGCAGATGAGATTTATTAACATAATTCTGCCTTTTATTGAGTTTTTGGGGGTCGTTTTGTATTTCTACATTTTGCCATGTGTGCTCTAGACTCTAAAGCACACATGGGCAAAATGTGGCCCTGGGGCCGCAAGAAATTACTGTAGTTTTTTACACATGAGATTACTTTTAGCCTTTTAGTCATAAAGATTATTGAAAGATTTGCCATATTCCAAACTGAAATGTTATAACAGAAGTGGAGTATTGGCCAGAACGACATGAACATTTGGACACTTATTCAGCGGGTATCTTGCATGTTGCGTTGAGGTGCAATGTACGGTATATATATCTATATATATCTATATATATATATATATGTATATATATATATATATCTATATATATATATATAGATATATATATGTATATATATATATATATATATATATATATATATATATATATATATATATATATATATATATTTTTTTTTGCAATTCCATCACGGGCCACACATGCCCATGTGTGGGCTATAGTATAGCCTACCTATGGTGTGAGGAAGTGTAACCTCTGTAAAGTGGTATGTGTGTTACACTATGGAAATCATCGCTGTCAGAGAATCCTTTGTTGTTGAGGGTTTGTTTATTTCCATGAACTGAGTTTAGATACAGCATCCTAAATGAACAACATTGATATCGAGAAAAATCCTTATGATTATCATTATATTGATTTCAACCATATCACCCGGCCCAATCTTTAGTAGTACTGTTTAGCCCGTCGGATTTAAACCATCAGTCATTTGTTATAGAAAAAGACCGATCTGCAAGGTATGCTAAACAAACAACATCATTGGTAGAATGTGTAAGTAAGGACATCTGTTCAGGCAGAATGAATCACAACAACATACAGTAGGCTAAGTGGCACAGCTTACATGTGTAGCCTATGTCCTTAATGCACTTCGGGTATCAGTCTGGTTTTCACAATGGCAGCAACATCTGCTCGTTAAAGGAGCATGATCTGCACACTATGAGCATCACTCACTCTCACCCTCTCTCTCTCCTCTATCTCTCCCTTTCTCTCTCCCAAATTTGGCTAGAAGCCAAGGTATGGCGAGTGCCATACCTTGCCATACCTTGCCATAACAAACTGACGCCTATGGAGGAGATAGAGGAGGAGTAGACACAGACCAACAGAGAGAGAGAGAGAGCAGAGGGAAAGGGAGTGATAAAGAGCACCCAAGAGCAAGACAGCCCTTGGCCCCGGATGCCTGGCGGCTGGGATCCCAGCAGTAACCTCCGCGAGGCGACATTTAATGCAGGCCAAACAGCTGGGCTGTGTGGGAGTGCGCCAACACAAAGAGCTGGATGGAGAAGCAGAGAACTGACAGGGGAGCGGAGAGGAGGGAATGGGGGGGGGGGGAGAGGAGGTCTGCTTGTCTGTACGAGCTGTCACAAGACGTGGGAAATGTCGCTATGGCTAATTGGAGTCAATGGGACTATACAGAAAGAAAGGTTCAGATCCATGGGAACAGTCAAAGTATATACAAGTTCAATGGGAGGTCAGAGAGAGGGCGAGTTTGGCCTTAGGGGATCTGGCTGGCAATGCTAGCGGCTCATGTGTGTTTGGTCACAGGTAATATCAGGTATGCGAACAAGATAAACATAACTTCTGAAGAATGAACAAGGCTGGGAAAGGTACTTTCAAAGTGTACTCTTCAAAGGTACTCTTCACTTAGAAAAAAGTTCAAAGGATTTATCTTGGTGTCTAATGCAGTGGTTCTCAAATGGGGGTCCGGGGACCCCCAGGGGTCCGTGGCACTTTGCCAGGGGGTCCGCGAAAGGTTTTCAGGAAAATAAAAATGAAAACCTTTTTGTGTGTGCAAAAGCTTCATAGTTCAACGAAAATATTTTATGCTTTCAATCTAAAATGGTTCATGGATTACATTCTAATCTAACAAACCTATCAATTTAACGTTACCGTGGAAACAATTAAGCTTAGCCCAAAATCACAAATCAGAATGAGGGGGTCCCTGGTATATTTTCTATCTTGTAAGGGGTCCTTGACATTTGAGAACCTCTGCTCTAATGCATGGCTTTACAGTTTCTCCTGTTTCTGCCATTGTGCTACTATCATCATGGGCAAACATGAGTATCTGTTGTTTCAAGTTGTGTAGCATGATTGTTTTCAGAACATACAGAAACATTCCCACAGTGCATGATGATAATAATAATAATAATAATAAACATGGGTTTTATATAGCGCTTTTCTAGGACTCAAAGACACTTTACAAAAAAGAAACACTAAAGGGGCGGGGACGACGTAAGCATGCGCTATTGTACGTTGGTGCACTGGCTGCACGTGCAACCCCTAGTGGCCAGATGATTTTTTATTTTATGTTGAGGGCCGAAACAGCCTGGCGCCAGGGTTGAACATGGTTGTGCACTCTAGGGAAGAGCAGAGCAAGGAAGTAACCATTCTACACTAAAATGGATATTAGTGTGAGGGATATATATACCACTCTCATAACATGTGTGTGTATCACTTAGGGTGTCGAGTCATAGTCTATTTTTTTAATTTGTCTTTATTGAATGTTCCAAAACTGCATGTTTAACTAAGAATAGGCTAATGATTATTTCCACTCACCACTTACTTAATGTGGTTACTTTACTTTGTGGTCAAAAGTTTGGAAGGAACAATGCATGCTGGGAAATATGCAAATGTGTTTGTCCAATGGGTCCAATAACATTGCTCTCTGTCAGAACTTGCTTGGATGTCCTGATGTTGGTTTAGTAGCAAAAGTAAACACAAGTTAATAGCAGCATTCACTATAGACTCTTTAGTGAATACTTTCCACAAAATCATGAACAATGAAGAAAACCAGAAGGAATAGGCTACAATTCCACTTTTACCAAATAAACCAAAATTGATGTTCTGCGACAAGTTAGATCATATCTACTAGCCTCTTCATTTTGCTCTGAGTGCACCAGATTAATGCATTTTACTTTAAAATATACAACATTTCTTTGTCTAGGGGGAGCACAGCCCCCCCTACATACCCCCCAGTCGGAGTCCTATTACCTTCTTGGTGGTGCAACCCCTGTTTGGAAAGCCTACAATCGCCTATGGACGTAAGTGCAACAGACAATGGACAGACACGACACAGGCACACAGGGATAGGCAGGGGGAGCTAGGAGAAGGCAGAGGAGAAGAGATGGGTTTTGAGGCAGGATTGGAAGACAGCTGGGAGTCTGATTCTCTAATGTCCGGGGGGAGACAGTTCCAGAGCTTGGGAGCTGCCCTGGAGAAAGCTCTGTCGCCGAAACTGCGGAGGTTGTGATGTACGAGGTAGGGATGCACGATAATTATCGGACTGATAAATTATCGGCCGATATGGCCATTTTGCGCTATTATTTATTATTCCGATAATGGCCTTTTTCCGATAAATTAACAGCCGATAATCAGGCTTTGTTTTTACCTTGGCCCAGAGCTATTGTTGTCGCACGCTCGTGACATCACAGCTGCGACGGCCAAACATGGCTGCTCCCATGCAGTACAGTATGTTGCCGTTTTTCACAGTTTAGATGATCACAGCTATTGTAATTTGCAATCCATGTCCCGCACGGGTTCCGAGAGGAGGCCAAACGTCTATTACATTAAACCAAAGCTGGCGATGATGCAGCGGATTTGTTTGTTGATTACGTTAGCTTAGCCAGTGTTAGCGTTAGCTCGTAGCGTGGCCTACACTTCAGGCTCGCCCGCTTGGCAGGCACACTGACACTGCTTGTGATCAAACAGCCCCGCAAAAGCACTTCATACTCAGAGCTGGTGTAAATATATAGAAACTAATGGAAACCCCTTTACCCAAAATGAAACATCCAGGGATTGTGTATTTAACTCCAAAAAACAACACGCTAACGTTAAGCTAACCGCGCTAGCCGGGAGTCCCACTATAACAAAGGGACTTTACAGTTGAGCTAGCTGCTGGACAGAGCCATCTAACAGAGCCAATAATAAAGAAAACAAAGGTGCAGTCGCGCACATTAGGCTACATAAAAAGCATCAGTCAACATAACATGTCAATAAGAGTCTAAATTACTATGCCTTTTGTCATTGTGTTTTATCTGCAGACTAAGCAGTCATTGGCTTCCCGTTCTATAAAAGCCTTTATTTTTGTATTGACTATAATTGAGTGATACACTTTATTAAAACAATCATATTATACCAGAAGTTTTCTTTGTTTTGTGTTCACAGTGATGTCAGTTAGATTTGGTTAGGCCAGAGCTATGCTCACTACATCTGCCCTTTGTTTTTTACCCCAGGTGTGCATAAAATACCGGTAATATATGAAGAGTTCATTTGCAAAAACAGGTAAACGCCATTCTTAAAATGAACAAACAACATCTGTTTGATACTCCCTGGAGTGCACATAGAAAACATTATTGAGGTGATTTATGTGAAAATGATCATATGTTTTTATTATTATTATTTGTTTTAGTTATGATTGATAATACAAATTTCCCCAAAATAAATAAATTACAGTATAAATACATCAATATATAAAATAAAATGATAAAAAATCCAAACGGAGATACCTGTTTTTGCAAATGAACTCTTCATATTTTTATTATAATAATTATCGGTTATTGTATCGGTTATCGGCCAGGAGAAGCAGATATTTATCGGTTATCGTATCGGTTGAAAAAATCCATATCGTGCATCCAGTACGAGGGCTTCAGGAGCCACACTCCACTCTGTCAGTCAGGCAGCTGTCAGACACTACACAGCTCTCTCTCATTGTATTGAGTGATTATTGGTGTTACAGTCACTAGCCACTTCTTAACATGCAGTGGAATCCGTATTATAACCTGCACCTAGCCGGTTGGCCTGCATGTTAAACAACAATTAGCCGGCCTACGCGCACTCCCGCGACTCCGTATCTTATCTACCTCGACCACCGGTATAAGATCCGCTTCCACGCAAGCGCTGGTCATGTTAAACAGTGGAACGATATGATCCGCATATGTCTGAGTGGGCGGGTGTGGCTCTTCGTGACTCACTTCACGTTCGCTAGTTTATTAATTAATGAATCGTTCGGGCAATCGCTTATATCAACGAGCAAACTCACGGTTTCCTCAAGTGCTGCAAAAGCGGCTTGATTTGTTAAGTGGGGGCTAGAATGACCGTGCTTTCCGAGGTGAGGGCTGGCTTGACTGCAGAGAGGCAGCGGGGAAGGAAAGTGAAAAGTGCAGCAGAAACGCGCTCCTGAGAATACGAGGCAGCAGGATGACTGAAGCAAATGAAACAACTATCACAAAGAGCAGCCGACATTCTGACACTTTTTGCGCAATGCAAAGCTCTATCTGCCTGTTTGTCTCTCTGCCAGTGCCCGCATGTCTGTTTAGTGTGCGTGTGTGTGTGGGGCATGTCATTTTTAACGCTGGCATAACGAGCAGAGCGTGTTTAGGCTATCGTATGGCTCCGTCCCCAAATTAATTTTCATCGTCCCTGACGCTACTGTGCGCCCACACTGCGGAGTGGATAGGAGCTGACTGACTCTGACTGATAGGCTATCAAAGTTTTGTGGGGAGAAATACATTTCAAACTAGTCAGATATGACTTGAATGTCATAAAATAAATCACCCACAGTGATTGACGACAGTCCGACCACTATTTTGACTGCGCGGCTTTATGTAGCTTAACAAAGGCATTTTTGGCACATTGCCACCCCTCGTTGTCAATGGACTCCGTTAAAACATGTTTTTTAAAGTCTCCAGATTTGTCAGGCAGGCAGACTGTGCATCCACACTGTGGAGAGGATAGGAGCTGACTGACTGATAGGCTATCAAACTTTTGTGGGGAGAAATAAATTTAAAACAAGTCAGATATGACTTGATTTGTTTTTGTTTGGTTACAAATTCGCTAAAGCTGTTTCCTATCACATTTCTTGTTTTTGATAGATGCTACCGCGACCCCCCCCCCCCCCCCCCCCCCCCCCCCCCCCGCCGCCCACTGGCAGAAAAAACGGCTCATATCCAGTTGTTTCTTAACAAAGACCCCTCATGTTTAGAAAGGCAAAACCTGAAAATATCCTGTTCTCTCTAGCAGGACATGATCCAGATAACATGTTTAAAAGGCACTACTGTGTGCTAGCCTGGTTAAAACCATCCAGATCCGTCAACTCACATTCCATTTTGTTCTGCGGTTCCGTCTGGACTCCAAGCAGTCCACAGTAATTTTGGTGGGTGTGAGTACTTTCCTTGAGAGACAACTCCTTCAGCCAATCAGCATAGCCAAATCCAGTCCTTCAGCCAATCAGCATCATCGGATACAGTCAAATCCAAATCCACTCGGAAGAATGGTGTAAACATCTTTTCCGCAGAGAAACTCCGCTGTTGCATACTCCTGTTCTTGTTTAATTGTTGTTATTGGGTCTATTTCTGCAATAACTGCACTTATGTAAACTGGACGAACGTGGACGCTACTGCTCGAGCAGCAACGCCATGGGAGCAGTTAGTGCTTCGTATGCAGCGTCCCTGATTGGCCGGTTACAATGTCAACTACGATGTAGGTTACTTTGTCATTTCTGAAAACACCTGCCCCAGGCGGTTCCGCAGAACGAAACAAATGTGAGTTCACGTGAACGGATGGTTTACCAGGCTAAGTGTGTGTCGGTTCGCAAGTGCATTAGTCCCTCAAGACAGGCGCGTTGGTTCCTGCAATTTACAAATGCTCCCGCCTTCCCGTCTGTACTTCGCAGCTCTCAAAGTTAGTCAAAAAATAAGGCAGGATGTCCGGTCAAAATAAGGCAGGATATCCACTCATTTCTCCCAATCACAAGTCAATCATCATTGTTTTTTTTGAAGATGACAATTTTTATTTTTATGGGCTGAAGACTGTCTCTCTGGAGCATTTGAAGATTGTGGAAGAGATAGACTGGCTTGAGAGAGAACAAGTGCATTGGCTAATATATGCATGACAAAATAATCTTTTGAGCTGCTGAATATTTTAGTAACAACTACATTGAAGCAGTTTTGCGTAGCAGGTGTGGAACTGATTCAGTTTGGCCAATACTACTGAAACAATTTGATACTTGAAAGACAGCTGGATCTATTATTTTTGGTGAGTGATGATGAATGTGGTTATCCTCCTCGTTGTTCCCAGCACTATGGGAACTTCAACTGCAGCAACAGTTGCTGCTGCACACCTAACTAGGTGCTGTGGGACTGTAGCATCTGGACGTGTTTTCCATCAAATCATCCACTTTGATTTCTCACAAGGATCTCTGATCAAGATTCTGTGACTTTTTAGTACCTGCAACTGATTACAATTGTGATTAATTTGTAATCAGATTATTATAATAGCTTTATATGCCACGCGTTACACCACCGCCATCCTTTCCATAAAGGGTAAAAATCGACATTGGATGCTCACACACAACACAACACAACAGGCAGACAAACTGCCACTAAAGCGCTGTATATACATGTCATTGTTCTTCCATTTTGTGTGGCTGCAACACAACGGGGTGCGTTCAGCATGCTATAGTACATCATCAGGGTGCGTTCACCATGCTATAGTACATCATCAAGGCTGCAATAGAGGAAAGGGATGTCTGGAAGGTGCCCGCGAGCACCAATCAGAAAGCAGGTCTGTGATGTGGATAGAGAGCTGATTCAGTTAGGATCTCAACGTCTCCCTTCCAGGCACAAATCCAGAGGTTTCAATGTGAAACTGCTAAAGAAGCAGAAGACGAAGAAGAAGAGAACAGACAGAGAAGAAGAAAAATCATATACTGTGTCCCCTTAGGGCCAGTGAGCACTTGGCTAAAAATACCCCTCCCAATTTCTCAATCACACTCTGTCATCGTGCAGCAGAATGCAAACGCTTTAGAAGTTAAAAGGCGTGGAGGAATTAACACAAAGAAATAGGCTGCCATGGCAAAAGGGTGAAGCGTATTGGGTTTTTCCTCCCCCGCTCCTCCCCCCTCCCTTCCTCCACCACTGACTGCCTTTGGAAATGGAATTAATCCTTCTGTGATCCGTGGTTTTTATTTATTTATTTACCCTCTCTTCTTCTTTGGTGCTGCTACACGTACACCCTGTCATTTCTGCCAGAGGCGTGTCGGAGCTATTGCGTGTGCGCCCGGTTCACGAGGTGCTGGATATTAAGACGGAAATTAAACCGTCTTTGCTTACTCTTTGAAGCCCTCGGTTGAGATGAGTAAATAAGGAATGGTTTCAATTAGGCGGTTGGGAAATACAGCCACCGGCCACTTCTTAAGTTGGCTCTAATCGCTGCGTGTGAATAATAATAATCTCAACCGGAGGCCTTTACATACACGGGCTCTACATTTATTTATCAGGACAAAATTCCATTTATTATGCTGTCCGCCAGTGCAAAATGTAGCCCAGTGCTAAGTTTCTTTCAATCTTGTGCTGTTGTAAGGATGTTTACTTGGCTGTAAAATCTTGTTATCTAAGGAAAATCACTTTGTCTGGGTAGACGAGAGCGAATGAGTGACCGTATAACCCCTGTATGGCTGTATGGATGTGTCGAGTCAATGTTGATGTTTAAATTGGGGGAATGCTGAGGCCCTTGAAGGAGCCTGTGGGCCGGTCGGACAGAAAATCTGGTAAACCTTACATGGCAAATGGGGAAGCCAATTACTTGTGTCTGCCTTTTTGTTTACCCTGGAAGAACATTCTCTCACATATGAACAGAGAAGAGCCCAAACTCACAGGAACAAATCGCTTCGTGACAAATAATGAGAAAAAACAGCTCCTGGCTGACAACCAACAAATTGGTTTTGTGGAAAATTGTGTTAGTGCGGCGCCATCAAACAGACACTGCCATTAAACACAGAGGAGAAAACAAAAGTGATGGGACATGTATGTATTAATGTAGCACATAAAGAAGGAGTGATAGCTGTGGCAATCCATTTTTTAAATGAAATAAACCAATAATGTATTATGTTCAATACACGACTACACAGTTGATTCATGGATGGACTTTAAAGTGTTAAAGGGGCAGTTCACCCCCAAATAGAAAAAACATCTAAAAATGTTTTTAATCTCCTGTAGTGCTATTTATCCATCTACCGTAAATTCCGGACTATAAGCCGCACCTTTTTTCCCCGTTTTTTGGCCTTTTTTGGCCCCTGCGGCTTATATAACGGTGCGGCTTATCTATGGATTTTTTCAAAAAAAAAAAAAAAAAAAATCTCTCTTTTTTAGCACTCTTTCTAACTATAAATCCACTTCTGTTTTAATTTCCTCTCTTGCCCTCTTTTCACCACACTGTATGACACTGTATGACACTGTGTGCACTGTAAATAACAACACAGGTGGTGTTGTGTTATGTTGTTTTGTTGAAATGTTAATAAATGGGAGCTTCCTCAAACAGCCATCTCTTTCCCGACAATCCCCTCTGTGCATGAACCCTTACATATGGTAATTAAACATTAAAACACAATAAAAAAAAAAAAAAAAAAAAAAAAAAAACCATTAAAACACCCGCGGCTTATAGTCCGGTGCGGCTTATATAAGAAAAAAATAGTCAACTTTACAGGTGCGGCTTATACACCGGTGCGGCTTATAGTCCGGAATTTACGGTAGATGGTTTTGGTGTTGAGTTGCAGTGTTTTGGAGATCTCGACCATAGAGATGGCAGCCTTCTCTCAAATGCAATGGAACTGGATGGCACTCGACTTGTGGTGCTCAAAGCGCCAAAAAAATTTTTTTTGAAACTCAACTCAACAGCAATGTCTCTTTCCAGAAATCATGATCCGGACTCAAGATAATCCACAGACCTTGTGAGCAGTATCATGCAGGAACTATTTTCGTTCGATCGAATTACACCCAGCTAGTGGGTGTGGTGTAGTTTTGTCTAGATGGATATAATAGCACTACAGATTATTTTGGTGTGAACTGTCCCTTTAAGCGCCAAGATTCTTGTTTAAATTTTGCCGATATCTTTGTCACCAAGCGGTCGTTGCTGTGGTGTCTCTGCACTGATTAGAGAAGACTGCACCCAGAGATCAGCTGTCAATCAAACAGTGTGGGTGGTATTTGTTCATGCATATGAGATGTGTGTGTGTTTGTGTGTGTGTGTGTGTGTGTGTGTGTGTGTGTGTGTGTGTGTGTGTGTGTGTGTGTACGTTCAAAGAGAAAGTATGCTATGCATACATGAAGTCGTTCATCTATAGAGCAGAATAAGTAATAAACACTGGTGCCATGTCCCTCCCGCTGCTGCCTTCTGACCTTCCTCACCAGCTTTCCATGTTTCACTGACTCAGTGTTTGGTGGATGCAGCCAAGAAGAAAGGCTTTGTGACTGAAGGTTGCCAGTTGGAAGCCCCAGAAAGGCTTGAAAAGAGAAGTCGATGACAAAACCCTCTCTCCCCTTCCCTCGACAAATATTGCCGATGTGCACTTGAGCAAGGAGTTTAACCAACAACTGCAGCAAGCATGCCATCAGAAGACTGTGGTCGCACTGGTCAGCTATTATGTGAATGTTTGCATCTAAAGTGAAGCGCTGCTTTGCCTCAAGAGACCGCATATGCTCAGTCAGCTTTCCTGTATAAATGAAGGTTACAAAAATAATAATATCTCACCCACAAACACACAAAAAAACACACTCTGAATTGAAACCCTGCCTATGACACTGGCTCAGTTTCCCTTTCAAACCCATATGCCATGTAAGCACCTCTGAGCTCCAGCACTGCCTTTCCATCAGTCAACACATTTAAAAAATAAATGAGTAAATATGAAATTAATAAGCTGAGAGATTGGAGCGTGAGGGCTCGGCGCACACACACGCCGCGCGCCGCCTTCGGGAGAAATGGTTTTTACTACATTTGCATGGGAGAGAAAATACTAGCCTGGCATATATTTGCTACCCACTGCAAATCCTTTCTGATCCTGCTGCTCCTGTCCGCCGCTTCTCTTATTCTGTGATATTTTCTCACGTCCTCGTGATTTTTATTTGTATTTTATTTTGCAATTTAAAAAAATTAGAACACAGAAAAACGAACAAACTCAGACACAGGAAAAGAAAAGAAAAGAAATAAAGAAAAAACATACATACACTCCAAAATTACAACACAGTGCCACCAGTTACATACAGAGCTTATATATATATATATATATATATATATATATATATATATATATATATATATATGGTGAAGAGAGGATTCCCATGTGCACAGCCAGTAGAAAAATCAGGTGCTGGTCGGTTGCAGGATAAACATGAAATGAAAAATTAAAGGAACCACCGCAACACTGAAAATGACTTACTGATGTTTATTTGTGAACAACGCGTTTCGCGTTACGCGTTTTCACGATATATATATCGTGAAACTAGCCCCTTCTCACTCCAGGCATGGTAGTGTCTGTCTGACCATGGAGCCAAAAAAGAGTGATTGAAACAAATTGGCGTATGGACAGAAACATCTGGTAGACTCAAAACACTCAAAACGCCAGGACTCCCTTGAAGCCAAAACATTAGAGCCCTAACATTGGCAGCCCAGCAGTAGTGCCTAAACACTGGTAAGGCCAGTACTGGTGCACAACGACGTCGAGGACATAGTGTTTTGTTTTTTCTTGCAATTGAGCAGAGATTGAGGAATAAGCTGTTTTTCTGCAGGGCAAAATGTATTTTTAGCAAGACAAAGCACGACTTCTGAGTACCTGACTACACAAAAGGACAAATGACCGCTGTTTTTTGACTTGACAGCGACTCCACTGGGTGATACTGTGCTTATTATGAATGTGGCCTTGCCACTTGCTATTTTTACCTCCAGATTATGCGTCTTCAAATTGAAGAATTGTGGTTCACTTTAAATGGATCACTTAAAAAATATGACAGAACTGAACATTCACAAGTAGATATTCTTGTTTTATCTCTTTTCGATTCTTAGACTCGGCCGCTGCACGGGCTCGCTGAGCTGGCCCTGCAGCTTGCACACGCAGCTCGGCCACTGCACGGCCTTGCCCACCCTGCAGCTCGACCGCTGGGCGCGCTCACTTGCTCCTTCGCCCGCCCTGCAAGGCAATTAATCTTCCCTAATTAAAAAAATACGACTCCGTCAGGTCACTGGTCGCTTTTGAAAGTTTCAGCCCGATCGCACGTGCAACGGCATAGCTGTGGCTGGCCAAAATTCTTGAAACAAACAGACAGAGTCCACATTGCCAAATTTATAGATAGATAGATAGATAGATAGATAGATAGATAGATAGATAGATAGATAGATAGATAGATAGATAGATAGATAGATAGATAGATAGATAGATATATAGATAGATAGATAGATAGATAGATAGATAGATAGGTAACTTTTTTAAACGTATCTGTACTTGTGGATATTGTCTTAGACCTGTATTTACTTTACTGTCTAAGTCTGTGTGTACATATTGCTGTTGTTTTGATTGTCAACGCTGGTCTGTTGAACCTGGGAAAAAGATTAAAGTGTTCAAAAAGGCTAAAGGATAAAAAGCTGATATAACACGAGCAAACCGTAATTGGCCTTTTTTTTTAAACAGAAAGCACCGCCTGCTATTCTCTCGTTGAAGGAGTCATATCGTTATTCAGTGTCCAATTAAAATGGCCTTAGTCTCCTCAGGAGCCCTCTGCTCCGCTGAGTACCACCTGTAGACCCCCCCCCCCGCCTCTCTCTCTCTGCCTCAGCAGACGTGTGTCATTACTGTTCGTATGGGCAGAATGGAAATGGCAGTAACTCCCTTGTCCTCCCTTTTTCCTCGCTCCCCTGGCTGCCGTAGGAGGGGCAAACTCTGCTTGGCTCCTCTTAGCCTCCTTTACTGTGCCTTTGCTCTCTGCGGGGAGTCTGTCTCACTCTCATTAACTCTCTCTCTCTCTCTCTGCGGGGAGTCTCTGTCTCACTCTCCTTAACTCTCTCTCTCTCTCTCTGCGGGGAGTCTCTGTCTCACTCTCCTTAACTCTCTCTCTCTCTCTCTGCGGGGAGTCTCTGTCTCACTCTCCTTAACTCTCTCTCTCTCTCTCTGCGGGGAGTCTGTCTCACTCTCCTTAACTCTCTCTCTCTCTCTCTGCGGGGAGTCTGTCTCACTCTCCTTAACTCTCTCTCTCTCTCTCTCTCTCTCTCTGCGGGGAGTCTGTCTCACTCTCCTTAACTCTCTCTCTCTCTCTCTGCGGGGAGTCTCTGTCTCACTCTCCTTAACTCTCTCTCTCTCTCTCTCTCTCTGCGGGGAGTCTGTCTCACTCTCCTTAACTCTCTCTCTCTCTCTCTGCGGGGAGTCTGTCTCACTCTCCTTAACTCTCTCTCTCTCTCTCTGCGGGGAGTCTCTGTCTCACTCTCCTTAACTCTCTCTCTCTCTCTCTGCGGGGAGTCTGTCTCACTCTCCTTAACTCTCTCTCTCTCTCTCTGCGGGGAGTCTCTGTCTCACTCTCCTTAACTCTCTCTCTCTCTCTCTGCGGGGAGTCTGTCTCACTCTCCTTAACTCTCTCTCTCTCTCTCTGCGGGGAGTCTGTCTCACTCTCCTTAACTCTCTCTCTCTCTCTCTGCGGGGAGTCTCTGTCTCACTCTCCTTAACTCTCTCTCTCTCTATCTCTCTCTGCGGGGAGTCTGTCTCACTCTCCTTAACTCTCTCTCTCTCTCTCTCTGCGGGGAGTCTGTCTCACTCTCCTTAACTCTCTCTCTCTCTCTCTGCGGGGAGTCTGTCTCACTCTCCTTAACTCTCTCTCTCTCTTAAAATGACCAATCTCCACACCTCCATGGTCCATTCTCCACCTTTGTGTCAAAGGGAGCAAAATCTTTGAAGGACCTTTTCTGCCATTTTCAACCAGCTTTGCATCATTACAAAATTAGGAGTACAGTATATCCGAAAACTGTTTTTGCAGGCATTCATTCAGTTTGACAGTTACTGAGAGTTGAGTTTATTTGAGTTAAGTTGTGGAACTGTGATGTTGTTTGTGCATGAATTATGTCACTGGTCCACAACTGAACTCAAATCAACTCTCAGTAACTGTCAAACTAAATGAATGCCTGCAAAACGGTTTATAGTTTTCAGATATACTGCTGATTTTGTAATGATACAAAGATGGTTGAAAATTGCCGGAGTGATCCTTTAAAGGTACTATCCGTAGGTTTTGGTGGAAAATAAACGTTCACAAAGTGTTTTCGATTACCAATGAGTGAATGCAATGAAGTAAAAAAAAGTTAGCCCAAACGCGTCTCTCTGCGTTCACCCATTGCAAAGATATTGCAGGATTTTCTGCTAGTTGCTGGTCAAGTTTTCCTGGCAAATTTGGTGGATGTGGCGTTCTGCGCGTTCACGAGCCTGCCCGTTGTCCTCCTGGCTCCGGCCGAAAATATTACCAACGAAGAAGAAGGCTAACAGGCAGTGACGTTACGTTCGTCGCTAGCTGCCAGAAAAAGAAAAAACAACAACACACAAAAAGAAAAATATTTAGTGAAGCTCGTCTGGCCAGACAGCAGCAATTTGACCGACATTGGGGGGAAACTAGAGTCGGGTCTGTGTTTTCGGTTCATGGAGGGACCTTGTTGCTTGTAGCTGCTGTAATGTTGTTTTGGCCGATAACCTTAGCTGCTTTCGAATGGATTTGCACCTGGTCAGAAACTCCGCTAATAACATTACCGTCTTGTGTGAAGTAATGCAACAGTCGCAAATATGCCTAACGCTACGTTCACACAGACACAGGGAACCTACGCCTTGCCTTGCCTCAACCCACGCCTACGCCTGCAGACCTTGAGTTGGGCGTGAACCGATCACACCGCACGCCTTTGCACGTTGAACCTGGAGCCGAGTCACAAGCGCCTCTCCTCTCTCCCGACTGTATTTTTTCACGTGTGGTCCCGAATTATCATGGGTAGGGTAGGTAAAATAAATCTGATATATTTAATCTTCTATTGATGCTGGATATGTATAACCAGGTCTGACTACAGTCGGACATTTTAGAGAGGTAATCTTGCAAGAATATGTGCTGACACAACAACATTGTCCATCTTGCTTCTTCGGTCGCTATTCTCTCTCATGAAGATTTGTTTGCAGACAGGGAGAAAGCCCCACGTGATAGCCACCCGTCAATCTCTCTCTCTCTCTGCTCAACACTGTTGTAGTAACTCCATTTTATTTTGAAATTCAGTTGACTTTGCCATTTCCCACGGATATTGTCGCGTTTTTCTTTCATGGCTTGACAGAAGAAGCCTACCTGCACGCGCCTAGTCGGCTTGAAAATAGAACTCACGCCTAAACGATAAAATCGGCAAGGCGTGGGTACACGCAGGGTTCACGCTCAGGCGCCCGGTGTACACAGCCTCGTTGACTAAAACGGACGCCTATTTAAAAGCGTGGGTAAAGGCAAGGCATAGGCAAGGCTTGGGTCCCCAGTGTGAACCCAGCCTAACGTTACTACCGATGCTTGGTCATGGAACATTGTTTGACTGAATGCAGTTAGCTAGAGTGAGACTGGCGATTATAATGTGAACTCGATGCTAAACGTGGCTAACACTAACTAATAGGGGTCCACTCGCTATATATAGATTACCACCAGCTGCACTAATAACGTTACCATCGTCTTGGGTGGAGTAATGCAACAGTCGCAAATATGCCTAACGCTAACGTTTCTACCATTATGCTTATGGTCATGGAACATATTGTTTGACTGACTGCAGTTAGCTGCAGTGGTGAGACTGCCTAATATTATAACGTTAGCTTGATGCTAATTGCGGGCTAACTAATATTTATTTACAGATTTACATTTAGAAATTACCACCCAGCTCCACTAATAACGTTACCGTCTTGTGTGGATAATGAATGTAACACTCGTAAATATACCTGTTATGCTTATGGAACATTGTTTGACTGTTCAGTTTGGTCAACTCCAGGCATTAGACGGTATCGTATAATAGACGGGAAGCAGGGTAGTTCCTGGCTCACGCTAACGTGAATATCCTTATCCATTTCCCTGCAGCCAATGCAAGCCAAAACACCACCAAACAGTTTCTCTGTCTCTGCATGGCTACTATTCTGGATTTTCCTCCCATCTCTTCACATTTGGAGTCAGGAAAGAGCAGCAAATGATGTGATGGTAAATAAAGAAGTTGAATGAACTATGACCTTCAGTTGGTTATCATCATCACCTGTTCTTAAAAGTGATCCGTGTTGGTTTTTTACAAATGTATTATTATTATTATTTATTAAATTTACAGTATATCATTGTCAAACTATTTATATTACTTTGGTATCATTACTGTAAATAAATCATAACTGAAATGTCTACTTCAACATATTTGTGAAGATTTGAATTGTTGGAAGTGATTTTTCCATCTGCCTTTCAGTTCTTCATCAATCTGCCGCTGTGAGAAACTCTGAAAGCGTCCAGCTCCGCATGCGCTGAGAGAACAGCGCCCGCTTCCTGTTCTGTGCTGTAAATTAATCTTCCTTTGTGCCATAAAGCAATTGAGTAGATTTCCTGTGAAATCCGCCCCGGTGTGGAACACAAGATAAGATGTGGTGCAAAATAGTGTTGTCATGATAACTGAAATTTCAAGAATACTTCAACACCGTTTTAATTCAATACTTAACATTGTAAAAGTTCAATACTTTGACCAAGTATGTGTCCTGTAAGATGAAAATCCATTTACACATAAAGGGCACACGCGTAAAGATGGCAGGTGGACTAGAATCGTTTGAAGATGAAGAAGAAGGAGGAGGAGGGGAAGAAGAAGGATTGGTGGTGATGTTGTACAATCAGTTTTTGAGATAACGACCCGAAGCATCAAAGTCAAAATCCTGCTATTGACAATTAGTAGAGTTGCCAGACTGTGTGCCGATGGTCTCAAGTCATTTGTTTACCGTAATTATACTACTATGTCAAAATGAAGCACCTTTAAAAAATCCTGCCCTCATATCATACATCTGACTGTGATTTATCCTAGGAATTCCATGCCATAAAGATTGATGTCTGGCTAAAACTCTGTTATTCTGCAAATAAAAACGGACTTTAGGTGGATTTGCCCTCCATTACGTCGCTGCAGGGCGCAAACATTATCGACCTCCTTCTCTTTTCACCTCTACATCGGGGCACCTACTGTTTGGATCTCTCTCTCTCTCTCTGGTCCAGGATGTCGTCATTAGCAGTCCAGGCTCAGAGTGCAGCTTGTTGGAGCCCCGGGCCAAAGCTTTGTGCCTTAATTACCCACCTAATGAGTCACTGAGAGAGGCCTGCCGCTGGTATGTGGCCACACACACACACACACACACACACACACACACACACACACGCACGCACGCACACACACACACACACACACACACACACACACACACACACAGCTGCTCAGAGTGCAGCAGTTATTTAAGCAATATAGCATGAGAGCCAGTGTGTTGTGGCAAATATATCCCGCTGCTCAGCTGTTATCGATAACTGCTGAGCAGCGGGATATATGCCACAACACACGCTGCTCGAGTGCTATATTGCTTTTATAAAACGGTTTCCAAGTATGATAATATAATAATAATAATAATACTATAAGTCCAACTGGCATGTCATTCTGATAGAGTCAGTTGAAACACTACTGTAAGGCGGGACCGCAAGAACGTGCGGGTGATTTGATTGGATCGTTCTGGAGACTGAAGTTGACATTGGCCAATCCTGGCGCTTGCTGAGAAGCTGAGCTTCTGAAAGCCCGACACGCAGCTCGAGCGCAGCGCTGCATTCTCAGCGCTTGCTGAGAAGCTGAGAGCTTTTCTGCAAAGCCCGACACCAACTAACGTTACGGGGTTAAATGCGGGGTTAAATGCGGGGTTAACAGCCTTTTTTTTGCAAAGAAGACATTAGCCCGCGTCTATTCTTGTACAAAACATAATTTTCTGCGAAGTATTAGTAAAGTTATAAGCGAAGATCGATTCACAAGGATCTGACAGCTGTCTCCGCCATTTGTTTTTTCTACATTGTCATTTGAGGTAACCATGGCCATGGGTTATTGGAGTGGGTTACTGGATTTATACAATGGCTGTGAACCAATCAGATTGCTTGATTTGAGAGAGCCGTTTTATAATGCATCTTATACCATGGTCTGGGTTAACTCATTGAGTGCCAATGACGACTTTAGTCGTCAATTGCTTTAGTAACGTTGAGTGCCAAAGACGACTAAAGTCGTCAATTGCGTTTTTTGACGGTGGGACGTGTATCAAAGCCAGATCCATCTCCTGTGAAAGTATGGTGGCTGTTGAATGTGTAAAAGCTATTTTAGGGACCCATTAGGTGGCGACAGTGCTCTCCAGATTAGAGAAATGCCAGGAGAAAAGAGAGAAGAAGTCATGAGGAAACGGAAATCGCATCGATATATGCATGAAGCATAACGTTAGCTGTGCCTGTGAACAGCAGTCAATCTGCTGACACCACAATTGAGCTCCTCCGTCTCCGCTGCAATAGCCCCTCCATATGATTTAGTTGCCGACACCAGCCTCTTTCTGAAAAGTTACATTATTCTCAGCTGGGAGCCGGGACAGGCTGTGAAAAAGCGGGGGGATGCAGCGCACTTTTCAGTGCAGACGGAGCAAAAGCAGAGCGAGAGCAAACGCAGCGACACTCAGAGTCGCGCAGAGACACTCCCACGAAGGAGGAGGAGGAGGGGGGTGGGGCACGCAGGGCAGCGTACAACACACAACACCCACACAGCAGGCTCGATTGACAGAGACAGGCAAACAAGCTATCTGATGCCCACCAGCAGTAAATCAAGACCAGCAAGAAGGTGTAGGGTCTGTGCACGCAGGGGCCAGCGCTGCTGGTTGCAGCTAAAAAATATTATTTTGCCAAACAAAATTCCTTTGTTTTCACTGTTTTATTGAAGTAAATTATTTTTGAGGTGTCACATCAGAAAATATTACCTTCAGAGTCAGTCATGTGCTTGAAATGCTATATTTCACAAAAGGCTCAATATATCAGCTTCTAGATGGAAACGCCAATTTTTTCTGTTTTTGACCTATCTTCTCCGGCTGATAACTAAAGAACGGAAAATGATATCAATAAACTTTTTTTTGCTGCTGATACAATAGAGTCTCATCGTTCTTTGTGCGTGTTCGGTGTTTACATAGTAATATCACACAATATTCTGTGGGCCTCGAGAAATCACTGAAAACACTCTGAAACTCTGGCACTGGGAGCGTCCGTTCTCCAAAAGTGGCTGGCACTCAATGAGTTAATACTCAATTCTGATTGGCTGCAGGGTGTCCATTATTTTGTGATAAGGTACACCTAGCTAAGTAGTTCCAGGCAAATGGTCTGTTCACCATTCATATCAATGCGCCATGGTCTCGACAGAGCCGTTTGAGCTCTATACCACCGTTAATGGTTAATATGGCACTTTTATAAGTTTAGGGGAAAAAATGTCGGTCAAAGTAACTATTTTAGATTACCCCTGTGTGCTCAGTTGATCAAAATAACGACTATTTAGAAATCGTTTTCGGTGGTGTTGTCAGCTGACAGAAGCCGGCTCTCAGCTGTCAACTGTCAAACCCTCTGTTTAGAACTTTGCAAAGCCAGCCAGGCACTTTGCAAGAGCATCAAGTCGAAGAGGAAAAAGATGAGATCAACAAAAAGAAAACAACGAAATGGGCAGTTAACAGCAACAGACTGAGAGATTTTCTTGTACAAAACATACCTGGACTCCAACATAGAAAGCTTCAGATGGTTTTGTCTCCTCTGAGCACGGAACACGCCACTTACATCTTATAAGACCCCCAGACGTTAACGTAATTCCCTCGAATGCGAGTTTAATGAGCCAGTTACATGGCGTTGCATTCTTAGACATTGCCGTTTGCTTTATTTTGTATGTTACATACAATTGGCCAAATTATTAGTTAGTTTATGGTCTAGAAATTCTGCCAGGTGCAGGCACTATGCGGCCATTTTATCCAATGATAATCTTGAGCAGCCTATATACCAGACTATTTTGTCTCGCCGGTTCTCAACTCATATCCAAGGTAATGAAAACTGGATTTTGATTGCAAAACGCATGAAAATATAAATTAATGGTCTTGTTTTGTTTCTTTGGCAAGTGACCACGGTATAACCGGGTTAATGCATTTTGAGGTGTACATTATCAGAAATTATTGGACTTTGCGGAGGCTTCGCCTCGGACGGTTCACGCCTCCGCGTCGTCCAATAATTTCTGATAATATACACCTCGTCGTGCATCCTTACATAAGAAACAAGATTCTGATTCATTTTGTGTACTGAACGCAAATCTATTTGGACAGAAAAGAATGTCCACGGAAGCAGCAAGACTTTTGGACTGATCAGGAAACTCTCTGTTAATGCTGAAATGAAGAATATGAACCTGAGCATATGAAAATAAGCAATGTGTGCCACCAGGTTCAAAATACAAAACACCCAGCAGGAAGTTTTACAGTATGTCACATCCAACTATGACTGAATCATGTAAACAGCTGTTTTCCGGTTTACGTGTACGTCTACAGTAGTATCACATTACAATGCATGTAAATGCATCAATAGAACTGTTGCCATAAAATGATTATTCCCAGTTAGCGGGTTATTAGTATGCATGTAAACACACTCATAGAGATGCAATCACGTGTGCACGCACACTACACGCAAAGCCGGATTAACCATATGGGCAACCTGGGCAGGTGCCCAGGGGCCCTCGGTGTGAAGGGGCCCTCAAAAAAAAAAAAAAAAAAAGTTTGGTCGGGCTCATGTTGGGCTCCACAGAACTATGACACAAATATAAGACCAATCAGGACAAAATAAAATTTGTTTCCAAGAAGATTAAGTCTGATGATTTAGTCTCATTGGATGCCTGTGGGCAAGTGGTGACCAGGGGCGCGGGAAGTGGGGGTGCTTGTGGTGCTGCAGCACCCTCTGCTGTTTTGTATTGGAAATGTAATGTAAAAAAAAAATATATATATATATGATTAAAATGTTGTTTTATATGTTTTATACTGCGATATTTAGGGTTTAGTTGAAGACTATGAGCAAAGCAAAGAGGGTGATGTTATTTTTTAGGTTTGGTTTATAATAATAAGATAATAAAATATAAGACTAAATAATTTCAGTGTTTCTGCCTCTGTTGCTGTCTGTTGTAGTGTAAAACGACCTAAAGGGAGAGCAGGTGAGTGCACTGGCGATTATACGTTGGTGCACCGGATGCACGTGCAACCCCTATAGTGGCCAGATTATTTTTTTATTTTATTTCTACATAATAAACTATTTAGATGTCCCCCATTTGCGCGAGATAGAGCGTGAGAGACCAAGGCCGATAGAGAGGGAAAGAGAGATAAAGAGAGAGAGAGCGAGAGACAGAGGGAGAGAGAGAGACGAGACATGAGAGCGGGGGAGGGAGAGAGAGCCACGGCTGGCACCCAGTTGCTTGTTAACTTCACTTAACGACACTACTGCAGCATGAGAGACTCGTGAGTAGGCTACTCCCAGTAAAAAAAATATATAACAATACCAATAGCGTGCAAATATAGGCTACTTAACCATAAAATAGGATACCAATATTAATGCAACAGTATCTTCTTTGTACAAAGCTCACCAATGTTGTTTTAGCACAATTGAAGACAGCCTCAAATATTTCTCAACAGCATCCTGTCTTTGAGATGTCATTTGCAGATATTTCTCTACACTGCTGTTACAAAGGACATTTATAAATTCCATAAGCTGCTTTTATTCTTAATGTTTTGTTCAAATGAACCAGTAATGTAGCCTACTACAGTTACAGTATGGTTCTACTTCAGTATAAGCTATTAGTACATTGTTCTACTAGAAAAGATTGACTAACTTTAATGCTATGTTTGGAAGACACAAACATGCCATGCGTTTCATATCTGAACAGAAGCCATGAATCCCATATCAGCAACCTGTCTGTTCTGTTTTATTGTAGCCTACACACTTTAGTCACATGTGTTGCTTACTGTAGGCTATTTACGGCCTTTTTTGTCGAAAGGGCAGGGTTAACACAGGTGGAAGCAAAACACTAATGAGGGCTTCAAACTTCCATGATTGGAATTTGGAAACCCTCATTAGTGTTTTGCTTGCACCTGTGTTTATTAGACAATTCTTTTTTCATCATTGTAAAGCCACAACACAGTGAAGAGGATATTAATGTGAAGATTAGCCTCTTCATTTTGCTCTCAAGAGTGCATCAGATTCATGCATTTTACTTTAAAATGTACAAAATGTATTTGTCCAGGGGGTGCACGGCCCCCCCTAGAAACCCCCCAGTCAGACTAATATTTTTATCCTGCTGGTGCTACCCCTGTTTGCAAAGCCTAGAATCGCCTATGAGTGAGTGAGAAACTGAATCTCAGAAACCGAATAATGACTTAATAACAGTATAATCCTAATGTTAATTTAAAATGAGATAGTCCTCTAAATATGGCTAAAAAACATCCAAACGTCCAAAAAAAGTAAAATTTTCACAGTCCCTTCCTTGCAGCACCCCCTACTTAAAAACAGTTCCAGTGTCCCTGGTGGTGACTGGTCAGCCATTCATTTTTCCATAGACATTTTGGGGGGGGGGGGGGGGGGGGGGGGGGGCTGGGGTTTACTGCAGTTCGCCAATTGCCAGTTGTGAATAATTCTACGCTTAAAAAGGCGTGGTTAAATGGTTAGCGCCACACAATCTGGCAGGAAAAATTAGGGAATGCGCGTGACCATGCCCACTAATAGCGCTGCGCAAATTTAAGGCCAGGGGGAGAATAGAGCTCAGAGGCTTTTAAAAACATCTTTCTCTGGTCTCAGCACAGACATGAGTTGAGTCTGGCCAAACACGCTTGTTTGAGGTCACAGGTTGGCCACGGTTGGTGAGATGTCACCACAGCCCGCTTGGAGGCAGGTCCAGCGTGGTTTGGCCCCACTCCATAGAAGATCCATCATCACACACACACACACACACACACACACACACACACCTCATGCGCTCTAGCGCCTCTTGTTGTCACAGTAGCAGTCAGGATCACACCTGCACACAGAGGACAGTCTACTCCTGTGAAAGGCCAGGATGACTCAGATTCATTCAACACTGAGCTGCTGCCAGGGGGTTGAATCACATGACCATGTAGTGTTAATAAAACATGCTAGGTAGCCATGAACCTGTGAGTACCAGGGAGAACCAATGAGTCTGTGAACATCATATGGAAGACAGCCGCCAGTGCAAACAAATATCAATTATATTTTCAGAAAAAGTGCTGATTTTCGTATATCACATCAGACTTGATATATGACATGCTTTCCCATAATTAAATATCTGCCATTAGAATAAAATTGTCATTTTATTCTTAGAAAATCATTGCCGGCATGAAAATTAAGGTTGCTACTTTGCTTTCGAAAAAGTTGAGTTGAGAATGGAATTATCTTTATATTAATCTGAAGTGGATATATAGGTTTTTGGAATGAAGTCCAATATGAATTCCTATCATTTATATTGTATTTCACAAATTTAAGAAAGGGGTAGATGCACCAAAGAATTTTACCTTTAACTTAACCTTTAATTTAACATGCAAAGAATGTAACCTTCCACTACATGCCTGCCACTACTTTTCATTGTTATACTGTTATAACAGCTCACACCATTCTTATTACTGTCTTAAAAAAAGTTTCCATCAGAAGGATGGATGTGGAAAAGGAAAAGCTGGGAAGAAATTGTTGGTTGGAAATTGGGTGAGCATCTGCCTGGAGGCAAACAGTCGCAAAGCAAACTTGTGAGCAGAGGGGCGAGGAAAATCTGGACATGGGAAGCGGATGGGACATATGCTCTTTGCTCCTTCAACAACTGCTTTAAAGATGCCCTTGAGCAAGGTATTTAAAGGAGAATTTCGTTTTTTTTTTAACCTGGAGCCCTCTCCTCACATTAATTATTATCTGACGACTCACCCAGTGTTCTCCGCAGCGATTTGGACCGTCGTAGGCGTTGTTGTGATCGAAATAGTACTCCAAGCCAGTCCTTGAATGCGCTCCGTCGGGGCCACATGGCAGCGTGCTCTTCCTCCACGTAAATAGACAGTTTTCTTCCACGTTTTCGACCCATATCGTCATTATATATATATAAAGAAACATCAGACTGCCAATCTCCCCCGGGCTATTTCCAGCGGTATTTACAGGCATCCCATTTCCTCCTTTCGGGTCAGTGTCACCAACTCTCGTCAAGTCAGTCCACAGGCCAGCCGGCAGGAAAGTCTCGCGGGACTTGACGAGAGTTGGTGACACTGACCCGAAAGGAGGAAATGGGATGCCTGTAAATACCGCTGGAAATAGCCTGGGGGAGATTGGCAGTCTGATGTTTCTTTATATCTATATAATGACGATATGGGTCGAAAACGGGAAGAAAACTGTCTATTTACATGGAGGAAGAGCACGCTGCCATGTGGCCCCGACGGAGCGCATTCAAGGACTGGCTTGGAGTACTATTTAGATCACAACAACGCCTACGACGCTCCAAATCGCTGCGGAGAACACTGGGTGAGTCGTCAGATAATAATTCATGTGAGGAGAGGGCTCCAGGTAAAAAAAAAACGAAATTCTCCTTTAACGGCCGACTGCTGTTAAAAGACTGTGGTTTACTGGGCAGCTCTGTGGCCTGCATGTCCGTAACTGTACCAGTGTGGAGGTGGATGCTGCATGCGACAATGAAAATCTGATTTCCGTACAAGTGTCATTTTGATAAACTGACCTCATAGTGGGAATCTACATGGTTACTTTTGGCGTGACAAAAATGATTAGAACTTAAAGTGCCATAGTTACAGCGCTAGAGAGGATTGACTACACAACGCACTGTGCGCAAATCTAGAAACAGCAGCTCTACATAAGAAAGTTCAGAGGGGCGGGGACCTCATAGAGGAACTTCTAACTCAACGGAGTTACTGCGCAGAATCAGGTTCCCAACAAATCCGATGATATTGGCTTCAACAGAGGATACTGGGATCAAATCAAGATCTTCCCTCCACATTTATTTGGCTCAGTGGCGTGGAGGTGGATGCTGCATGCCCGGGCAAAGCTTCTCTGGCTAAATAAATAAATAAAGATCAAAACAAATAGATTGGAGAAGCTAAATGCTAATGCAATTGCTTTTTCTGTGTCTAGACAGAGCGTTTAGGAAATACATATGCATCTCTCAATCTGTCCAAAGCCCCCGGCGGAGGCTTTTACCACGAAGATGAGGAGAAAAGCATGCCAAGTCCATCAGTGTTCTGCAGGCTAAATGACTGGGCCACTGGATTTTGCAGGCGCACGGCTAAATGAAAAGGTGCCGGTTGTCTTGATGGGGGGAAAACTACCTGTAATTTGTTCAGCCAGTAAAAAGCTTTATAAATAGAGAGAAAAAGGTCTCTATCTTGCTCTCGGTTTCATTCTCTGTGTGTCTCTCTCTCTCTCTCTCTCTGCATCTCTGTCTCTCTCTCAGGAATTAAAATCTCCTCCATCACCAGTCTTTGGCTTGACAGCGGCCCTCCAGAGTGCGTTTTGTCCGTGCGACGCGCCTCCTCCGCTGTCAGGCCCCAGTTGCCTGGAGACGGCCCTTGAGAGACAAGCAATGGTAAACGAGCGGCTTCTGGATCAAAGCCCACAGCGGCACCTCTGCTGCGTTTTCAACAGCGCACGCCACTCAACCGTCACACACCACTTTCACTTCCTGTTCTCTGCTAACTACAGGTTGCATCACCCCCCCCCCCCCCCACACACACACACACACACACACACACACACACACACACACACACACACACACACACACACAGGACGCGCTGTCGAAACATTTTCTGCTGAGACGCGGTTGTCTTGATTGGGGGGGGGAGGTTCCTGTCATTATGCAAAAGAGTGTGAATTAGTGTTTTAAAATGTGCGGTTGTGTGATGATGAAGCTCTCTGACAGGCCTGGGATGTTTTGGTGGCACCATGGGCCATTAGATGCTTTGTGCTGGTGATTGTGATGCATAATAGTACAGTAGCTCTGGACTCTGAAGACAGTTGCTGGAGCAACCGCTGTTGTTCTCTTTTAGGCAAACAATGGTCGGGAAAGAGTTTTTTATGCAAACACACCTAATATCAGCTTTATGATTGTTTTATGAATCAAACAATATTTATAGAACTTCCATTGTGTGCTTAGACGGTTACACAGCAGGTGTGTGTGTGTGTGTGTGTGTGTGTGTGTGTGTGTGTTGGGGAATGCATGACACACACACACACACACACACACACACACACACGCACACACACAGCCCCAGGCCCTTGATATTCCTCCAGATCACCAGTTGAGATGTCTCATGGAAGGGGGGGGGGGGGGGGGGTGCAGGCTTGCCATGCTTGCTTCTTTAATTACTAGCAGAGTCCTGACGGGAGGAGGAAGCAGCATCACTTCAAACACACCAGCAGAAATGCTGTACAAGTGTACAGACTACAGAGATCCAGGCTGAGAGAGGCTGGGCTCAGTGTCAGAGCAGAGGAGAGGCTGTACAGAGATCCAGGCTGAGAGAGGCTGGGCTCAGTGTCGGAGCAGAGGAGAGGCTGTACAGAGATCCAGGCTGAGAGAGGCTGGGCTCAGTGTCAGAGCAGAGGAGAGGCTGTACAGAGATCCAGGCTGAGAGAGGCTGGGCTCAGTGTCAGAGCAGAGGAGAGGCTGTACAGAGATCCAGGCTGAGAGAGGCTGGGCTCAGTGTCAGAGCAGAGGAGAGGCTGTACAGAGATCCAGGCTGAGAGAGGCTGGGCTCAGTGTCAGAGCAGAGGAGAGGCTGTACAGAGATCCAGGCTGAGAGAGGCTGGGCTCAGTGTCAGAGCAGAGGAGAGCAGCAGAGCAGGCAGGTCTGATGGAGGGACACGTTTACTGCTCAGCCTCCTGGATGTGCTGTGGCAGCCTGGTCGCCAGAATAAAATGTTTGTAGGTTTCTGCAATCCACGGACATGTAGAATAGGACCATTTCTGAACCAAAATAAGCTGATTACAGTATCATGTTTCTAGATAGGTGAATTAAATCGTAGGGCCCTATCTTCGCAACGACAGTAATTTTGCGTTAGCGCCCGTTTTGCGCTGGAATAGCGCCACGCAAAGCCCTAATTGTGGGCGTGTCGGCCCGCTGCGCTTCACGTCATCTCAGCGCAAACCTCCATAGGCGTGTTTATGCCCATATTAACAGGATTCACAAGGTGAGATCACTCCCCTTAAAAGCCACAGCGTCACCGCCATCACGTCTGTGACAGCAGCTTCTTTCTTGCTCAGTGCAAGCAGAGTGACAGCGTGAGAGAGAGAGAGAGAGAGAGAGAGAGAAAAGAGAGAGGGAGAGAGTCAGAGAGAGAGAGGGAGAGAATTGGAGGATGAACCAGTTCGGATTCGTAACGAAAATTGATGCTTTTGTAATTAGTAGCCTATTAATTAGTCGTTTCGCTCATATATAGGCTATAACATACACATTTAAAAATAAAAAAATAATAAAAATTGTTTCTTTAATAGGGTAGGGATGTGTGATATTTTAATTCTAGCCTATTTCAATAGCCTATACCAGAATTGTCCACTCGGGTTAAGCTATTGTTGCATGGTGCAATTGCAGGGAGAGAGGTTACTGTATAGCCTACTGGCCGGTGTTGTGTCAAAAAGTGATTTGCTGCCAGAAACTGATTTCGCTCCGCGGGACCGTGCACAGTGCTGCCTCAGTGCCTCTCTACCCACCCTGTGCACCGACCCACCCGGCCTGCCTACCCGGCCCAGCTCACACCTTCTCCGGGGAGACCCCCCTCCAGGACGCGGCACACTAGCCAAACACTTAAAAGCACCCCTCCCCACGCTACACACAGACTCCTGCCCCACCAGACCCTCGTTCCCCTGGTAATCCAATTCAAAACGCAAATCACTTTTTTGGCACAAAACCATGACAAACGAATTCTCATTTTTAAATCAAGGTGTGTTTTTTTCTCCAGTGTAGGTTAGTTGAAAATCAACGTGGCATTCTGAGGAGGGAAGTGTGTCCGCGCGCAAGCCGTGCGTAATGGGCCTATCCAAGCGAGGATTTCCTGCATTGTTCGGAGAACACTGTCTGCGCTCAGGCATACTCCTGGCGTAGAGGTTTTTTATGCGCTAAGACCAGCTATCTGGTGGCGTTAAAATTGAGGGCACCCAAGGCCTTTTTTTCTAACACATTGCGCTGGAATGCCTATTTTGGCACGGGGAACGCCCAAACCTCTGTTTACGCTCGGAACATAGCGACGGTATCTTCGCCAGAGCGCAAAATGACACTTGCGGGAGGGAGATGATAGACTAGAGGCCCACGGACACGCCTGGGCCACGCCTACACCTGTGTCTGCACTTAGATCCCAGCGCAAAACTGGATGGTGGAGGCAGACGATAGCGTAAAGGGATAGTGCGGATTATTGGACATAACGTTGTATGAACTTCATCCCAGTTGTAGAGTGTCTGGGGAGCTGACTTGCTGATCCATGATTCCCGTGGGCGGAGCTCTAGCTTGATCTGAGTGAAGAAAAACTAGTCCCGACGGACACTCTTAGCTATCAAGATGTCATGGATGCTGGCTGGCCAATACTCTTCCTCTCACTAACCCTGTTCTGTTCCCTGTTGTCTGTGGGCGTGTGTTTAGGCTGGGTGGCTGAGTGGAGGCGGCGTTACACCAGGTGTGGCCCATTACCTGGCAGGTCCGCCCATCAATTAGGCGGGCTATATATACCCTCTGGTTCTGCAAGATGGTGTCCGGTTATTGTCTGGAAGTCCTGCCTGACGCCACTCTCGGTTTTGTCTGCCTGAGTCCTGCCGACCTGCCTCTCTCTGCCTGCCTCTCTCGATCTGCCTGGCCGCCCTTGCCCAACGGATACCTGTCTCTCTCTGCCTGCCTCTCCCTACCTGCCTTGCCGCCCTTGCTCTACGAAACGCGCAGTTGTGCGCCCCGCCAAAGCGGACTGGACTTTCCTGTGCGCTCTGAAGACGCACTCATTATTATCATTGTGTTCTACGTTTTGGCTTATAGCCCTATTTACGTTTAAAAGACTTTATTAAAGAGCATGGAGCAGGGTAATTCCTTTGCTAAATGTATACTTAACCTTGTCCCTATGTCCATTTGAAAAGTTAATGCATCATTAAAAAAAAAAAAAAAAAAGTTTGAAAAAAAATATGGAGAAAAACACCTTCCTTTTTCAGAAGGAAATAAGAGACTTTTAATCTGACAAGAAAAAGCCTGCTACGTCACAGTGGGGAGTGGCTCCCGCGTGCGTGTGTCCCTCTCCCCTCCCACTGCATGGTCAAATCAGTCGCATATTCAGGACAGATAGTCAGGTCAGGTACTACGCTAGTCAAAGTCAATCAGTCAGCCAGTTAGTCGGTCGGTTAGTTGGTAGGTTAATCACTAGTTAGTTTTTAGTATATAGTTAGTCATTTAGTCAGTAGCTGCCTGTAGTAAGTCGTTGTCAGTGAGTTTTGGGTCGGGTGTCGCCAGGTTCCTGCATGCAGATGCAGATAACAAGTCAGCTCCACTCTGCTGCTGCTGCCTGTCTGCGTGACACTCTTTCTATCTCTCTCTCTCTCTCTCTCTCTCTCTCTCTCTCTCACTCGCTCTCTCTCTCTCTCTCACTCGGTGTGTGTGTGTGTGTGTGTGTGTGTGTGTGTGTGTGTACCTGCTGTCTGCGCGGTGACACGCTCTCTATCTCTCTTTTTCGTCTCTCTCACTCGCTCCGGGAGGGAGGGAGGGGAAAGAGCGAGTGGAGGGGCCCTCCGTCAGTCCCCCTCTCTCTCTCTCTCTCACTCGGTGTGTGTGTGTGTGTGTGTGTGTGTGTGTGTGTGTGTGTGTGTGTGTGTGTGTGTGTGTGTGTCTACGCTGTGTGACACGCTCTCTCTTCACTCGAGGGAGGGGGAGGCTGCGGCTCTTTCCTCCCCGCACAGCACAGCACCGCTGCTCTGCTCTGCTCTGCTCTGCTCTGCTCTGCTCTGCTCTGCTCTGCTCTGCTCTGCTCTGCTCTGCTCTGCAGCAGCTTCGGGAGGTTTTCTCACTGTGTTCGGGACTTCGAAAACTCGGCCAGATGGCTGGACACATACGTCACTTTTGCGCGCGTGTGTGTGTGTGTGCGTGTGTGTGTGTGTGTGTGTGTGTGTGTGTGTGTGTGTGTGTGTGTGTGTGTGCGTGCGTGCGTGTGTGTGTATCGAATTACAGTCCGCACCTCGGCCCGCCTCCGCTCGCCTCGCTTGCTTTCTCAACTCTCTCCGCGGTCCGTTGTTTCATAGCTGGGCTGTTCCTGCTCTCTTTCACTGTCAAAATTAGGCTGAGGCCATCGTATTCATGTACATAAACATTTGCTACCTCCTCTTCCTCCTGAAAACCGGCGTTAGCATCCATAGTGTGTGACTGACAGCCCTGACCTAAGTGACGACAGACAGAGGGACAGACAGAGGGACAGACGGTCATGCCTGGCGACTCCCCACTGTGACGTCGGAGTTTTGGGATCCAAGATGTCAAAATAAAAGTTAAAAAAATAAAACGACCCCAGAAGTCACTGTAGTGTATATGTAAGTGTCTTAATGTGAAAATCGAGTTCCTCCATAATTCACCTACACATTGACTGATTGGGGTCTCTAACCTGCCCCATGCTCTTTAAATACAACCTCAGTTTGGCATCAAGACTGTGTCCGTGTCTGGTTCTGGGTTTTCTGTGCTTACCATGACACAAGAGTTATCAAGTTTGACTCCTAAAGAAAGCATGCATGTGTTATGACCTCTCATTTCAACCCTGTTCAACCTGCTGTTGATCAGACCGCGCTATTTATTGGCACTACTTTCTGGCTCCGCACTGCATCCGCGGTGGTCACTATAACGCTGTGTACAGGTGTTTCAGACACAGCGCGCTCTGTAAACAGGCTACTAAAACATACTAAACATGTCTGACTATGAAAGCAATGAATATATGCCGTTTACACCAGATTCGAGGGGATGTCTTTATGAACCTTGCCATGCTAGCTTGTGAGGAAATAATGCTCCAAAGTTAGGCAACATTTTGGCGAGGGAAAAAACATTTTCAAAGGGGTCCTCTTTTTCACAGCCTAATGTTGGGAGGTGTGTGTGTGTGTGTGTGTGTGTGTGTGTGTGTGTGTGTGTGTGTGTGTGTGTGTGTGTGTGTGTGTGTGTGTGTGTGTGTGTGTGTGTGTGTGTGTGTGTGTGTGTGTGTGTGTGTATGTGTTGGTTTTGAACCAGTAGCCTTATGCTGTAGCCTTTCTGATACTATTGCATGGTTAAATCAGCAAAATGCTGGTATCCACAGTAGGGCTGCACGATTAATCGTATTTTCATCGTCATCGCGATATGAAAATGCGCGATGAACACATCGCAAAAGTCACGTGTTATCGTAATATATATATATATATATATATATATATATATATTTATTTATTTTTACAGTGCACCTAAACGCAGCATGCAAGATGCCGGCTGTATAAGTGTCCAAATGTTCATGTCATTCTGGCCAATACTCTACTTCTGTTATAACATTTCAGTCTGGAATATGGAATATCTTTCAATAATCGTTATGACTAAAAGGCTAAAAGTAATCTCATGTGTAAGAAATGACTGTTCTACATTGAAGTAAAAATGTAAATAATTAACTTGTTGGTTTTGGATTTTTTTTTAGCGTCAAGAGTGCATTTTTGTTCGTATGACCCTCAACACAGGCTTTGATCATCCCGTGCCACTCGCTGATACGTATGCTTAAATTAACACACTCATATTGCAAAATGAATTTAGGCCCTCACTGTAATACTTCAGAAGTTGAATTTGAAGTTCAGCATTAATACATTTGTCATTTTTTGTCTTAGATTTACCTTTGTGTGTTATTGCAATATAAAACTACATAATCGAGAATCGATTCTGGAATCGGATCGTGACCCCAGGAATCGGAATCGGATCGGATCGTGGCTTAGCCGGATCGGAGCACCCCTACCCATTCATATTTTTGTTTATAGCATTTTTTTATTTATCGCAGGTCATATCGTCATCGCAATATTGAACAGTGTTATCGCACATTGCAGCTTTTCCTCATATCGTGCAGCCCTAATCCACAGTGGAAGTGGTCCCTGTGAAATGTGCTTTGGTACATAGTGGTACTTGGTCTGAAAAGTTTGGGAACCCCTGCTCTAGCTTTAAGAATGAGCCCCGCTATAGCCTCTGAAAGACAGCAATGTCACACCGCGAGGAGTAGAAGAGTTCACTGGGGGGTGGGAGCAGAAAATACAACTGAGGGGGCAACTCCACTTCCTTCATTCCTACTAGTTGCAGAAAGAAACGCAGTGCAAACAGTGTTCTACCCCTCAGTCTGACACTAAACCTCTGGGGCAACGCATTTCCCATCTAATGACTTCTATCCTCAAAACAGATGGTCTGTTGAACACTTACAGTAGAAGATGCCTAAAAATATCAGCTAAGTGTTACATGGTTTCAGGCTCGCAAACTGACTTGACTGTGAAATCATGGCAGGGCTCCAGCCACCTGTTTGGGCCAGAGCAGCAGAGCAGAGCAGAGAGAGAGAGAGAGAGAGAGAGACAGAGAGACAGAGAGAGAGATGTGGTGATGTTTATATCTAAAGCCTCTAACCCTGTCAGAAGACTAAATTCAGCTTTATTCACTTCACTTCTTTGTGTATCAGCGTTCAGACTAATAGGCTTCGACAAATATGGTTTTTGAAAGTAGTTGATTTTTGAATTGAGGCTACTGATACCTATACCGTAGTGCCGATATCCAACAGGTCGGCAGTTCTTTAGCAGCTAATTGATTACTTTCTCTTATTACTATTATTTTTAATCACTTTTCTGTGATGCACATTGAGGTGATTGCACATGAAATGCGCAACATAAATAAAGATAGACTCAAGGCAGAGTTACAAACTGCACCTACGGTATTCAATGGTAGGAGGAACTTTGGGATACATTATGCATTCAAGTGAAGAATTAAAGGTACAAAAAGAAAACACAGTTTGGAAACATTAAATGAATAAATATGTGAAAAATGAAATATGTGAAATTGAAACTTCATGGCAGCTGTTTACATACAGACAGAGGAACCTCCGTTATATCAATAACCCTAACCCTAGATATCCAATATTTAAGGTCAATATCAGCCAATATATATGGGCAAGCCACTATACTGTATATAGTCTGACCCAAATCCAGACTTACTGTACAGGTAGAGGCATATGGATATGGATGGGCGATTTCAGACAATTGAGAGGTTCCCTGGGCTGCAGTAAGGGGCCGTGGGGGGGGGCTGCAGCAAGGGGTCGTGGGGGGGCTGCAGCAAGGGGCCGTGGGGACACGGAGAGGAAGTGTATGCTGATTGAAACGCAGCGCTAATCCATCACCCACTCTCTTCAAAAGTAATTAAGTCACATTATGGACGGCCCCCGCACTCACACCTCACTCTCCCACCAGATGGGGACCCCGCTGAGCAACAGGTGGCCTATCCTCATACAAACCTGCAGCCCACCACTGTCATCTGAATCCTCCAACACAAAGAGCCAGACACCCGAGTGAAACACGAGATAGATGCGTAATTATGACAGAATGAGTGTGTGCGTACGTGTCTCTGCATGTGTGTGTGTGTGTGTGTGTTTGTTTGTGTGTGTGTGGTATCTATTTCATAATTAACTGCCTACTGTGTCTGCGCGACACCTGACTCTGTCTTTTGTCTCCGATTATAACAATAGACCGCCAAGAGATGCAGAGACTCATCGGATACAAATAGCTGCTTCTCATTTCCATAAGTCCACAGATCGTTTATAGGATGAGGAAGCAAGGAACACAGGTGAATGTGTGAAAACCTACAGGAGTATTAACGCTGCTCTCTCTCCCCGCACTCAAATATTGCGTTGAATTGCTGCACGCTGCATACTACATAATCGGGTGTGTGCCACTTTGCAGCCCCCCTGCTGTTTTGAGAGGAGAACAATTGAATGACTGACATGTTGTAGCACCAATGAGTGAGTGGTTCATTTTCTGATCCATAAAGTCACTACTGCTTGGAGGATTCCGGAATGCGGCGCAACTAATCACCGGCCAGGATTTCAACATCAGTTTGGAGCGTGCATGTCTCAGACCCAGAGAGATCTGCAGCATGCAGTAACGTAGTGTATCACAGCCTAAGAACGTTCATGGGTCTGGCGTTGAGAGACTATCTTAACCCTAACATACATGTCTTTGATGGTGGAAGGAAACCAAAGCACCCGGAGGAAACCCGCACAAACACCAATCAGCACCCTAGTTTTAAATGCCACCATTTACTGTGATGGGTTGAAGAAGCACAAGCAATTTCCATGCATCTTTATGCCCATTACATTACATTACATCAAATGGCTTTAGTCCACGCTTGCTAAATTGAAGTGGGGGAAAATGTGTGTCTTTGCGACAGCGACATGTACTGTATGTATGATTCAAGTTCAAACATGACTCACATGCTATTTGGAGATAGTGCGTTCATCAGTGGAGCGCCGTTATGAGCCAGTCCTACAAACAGTCAATTCAACTCTGATAAACAAACATTTTCCGCACCAGTTTCTCGGCCCATTTGTCAAATACAGCGAAATAAAACTTTATTCAACTTATTGATGCTACGAGTCCTCTAGGTCTTACTGGAGCATGTGTGTGTGTGTGTGTGTGTGTGTGCATGTGTGTGTTTGTGTGTGTGGGGGGGGGGGGTGCAAGGGAAAGAGGCACACTGCCTTCGCCAACTCAATCTAACCAGAGGAAATTTCAAAGATGCTTTTGAAAAATGTCTGACTTCCATCTCGTAACACGCCTGCTGGGAGGGGCTGAAACTACTTCAGACGGCCTGGAGGTCTCAGTTGGAGCGGGCTGATGGGAAGGGAAATGGCTTTGGCAGCAGCAGAGAGAACATGACTGCCTGCACTGTATGACTGTTGGATGTGTAGCTCTAAACGGCTGTTTCATGAGCTCTGATGTTAGCTGAGGTGAGGAAGGGACTCTGCACTCTCTGATCAATGCACAAGCCTTTTTTTAATCATCAAGTCTTTTCAGATTTCGCCACCTGTTTTCTCTGGATGTGTTTCTGGATTTCCTTGTGTCATTCCTGCTGTGGTGTAGACAGTCATATTTCGGATGTTCCCTCCATGATGATGCCAATTGTCGACGACTTTGTGATTACATCACTACTAGTGATGTCATATCTCACTGATGATGTCATAACACAATGTGATGTCGTATTTGGGACCTATAAGAGTTGGGTGCTGCTAGCCCTCTCCAGTCGTTCATAGTTTAATGTTATGGCATAACCTCTGCAACTGGTCCCAGTTTCGAACCCTGCAGATTCCTGCTATTAAGAGCCCTGCGTTTCCAGTTTATCAAGTATTTCAAGACCTCCAAGTGTCTGCACGTAAACTCATCTGTCTCCCGCCTAACAAGACCCCTGTTCAGTCATGGACAGCTCTACTGTATGTTGCCAGCTCCAGGACAGGTGATCCAGCATCCCTGAAGTATGCCATCCAGGAGCACACAGGGCGAGGCCACGCAGCGGGCGAGCCTAGGAATCAAGCGCGCGTAGCGCGAGAGATGCCTAATGGATGAAAGTCTCTAGCAGTGAAGAAGTCTGCACTGTATGGATGAAAGTCTCCAGCAGTGAAGAAGAAGTCTGCACTGTATGGATGAAAGTCTCCAGCAGTGAAGAAGAAGTCTGCACTGTATGGATGAAAGTCGCCAGCAGTGAAGAAGAAGTCTGCACTGTATGGATGAAAGTCTCTAGCAGTGAAGAAGTCTGCACTGTATGGATGAAAGTCTCCAGCAGTGAAGAAGAAGTCTGCACTGTATGGATGAAAGTCTCCAGCAGTGAAGAAGAAGTCTGCACTGTATGGATGAAAGTCTCCAGCAGTGAAGAAGTCTGCACTGTATGGATGAAAGTATCCAGCAGTGAAGAAGTCTGCACTGTATGGATGAAAGTCTCCAGCAGTGAAGAAGAAGTCTGCACTGTATGGATGAAAGTCTCCAGCAGTGAAGAAGAAGCCTGCACTGTATGGATGAAAGTCTCCAGCAGTGAAGAAGAAGTCTGCACTGTATGGATGAAAGTCTCTAGCAGTGAAGAAGAAGCCTGCACTGTATGGATGAAAGTCTCCAGCAGTGAAGAAGAAGTCTGCACTGTATGGATGAAAGTCTCTAGCAGTGAAGAAGAAGCCTGCAGTGTATGGATGAAAGTCTCCAGCAGTGAAGAAGAAGTCTGCACTGTATGGATGAAAGTATCTAGCAGTGAAGAAGAAGCCTGCACTGTATGGATGAAAGTATCCAGCAGTGAAGAAGAAGCCTGCACTGTATGGATGAAAGTCTCCAGCAGTGAAGAAGAAGTCTGCACTGTATGGATGAAAGTATCTAGCAGTGAAGAAGAAGCCTGCACTGTATGGATGAAAGTATCCAGCAGTGAAGAAGAAGTCTGCACTGTATGGATGAAAGTCTCTAGCAGTGAAGAAGAAGCCTGCACTGTATGGATGAAAGTCTCTAGCAGTGAAGAAGAAGCCTGCACTGTATGGATGAAAGTCTCCAGCAGTGAAGAAGAAGTCTGCACTGTATGGATGAAAGTCTCTAGCAGTGAAGAAGAAGCCTGCACTGTATGGATGAAAGTCTCTAGCAGTGAAGAAGAAGTCTGCACTGTATGGATGAAAGTCTCCAGCAGTGAAGAAGAAGTCTGCACTGTATGGATTAAAGTCTCCAGCAGTGAAGAAGAAGTCTGCACTGTATGGATGAAAGTCTCCAGCAGTGAAGAAGAAGTCTGCACTGTATGGATGAAAGTCTCCAGCAGTGAAGAAGAAGCCTGCACTGTATGGATGAAAGTCTCCAGCAGTGAAGAAGTCTGCACTGTATGGATGAAAGTCTCTAGCAGTGAAGAAGTCTGCACTGTATGGATGAAAGTCTCCAGCAGTGAAGAAGTCTGCACTGTATGGATGAAAGTCTCCAGCAGTGAAGAAGAAGTCTGCACTGTATGGATGAAAGTCTCCAGCAGTGAAGAAGAAGCCTGCACTGTATGGATGAAAGTCTCCAGCAGTGAAGAAGAAGTCTGCACTGTATGGATGAAAGTCTCCAGCAGTGAAGAAGAAGTCTGCACTGTATGGATGAAAGTCTCTAGCAATGAAGAAGAAGCCTGCACTGTATGGATGAAAGTCTCTAGCAGTGAAGAAGAAGTCTGCACTGTATGGATGAAAGTCTCCAGCAGTGAAGAAGAAGTCTGCACTGTATGGATGAAAGTCTCTAGCAGTGAAGAAGAAGCCTGCACTGTATGGATGAAAGTCTCTAGCAGTGAAGAAGAAGCCTGCACTGTATGGATGAAAGTCTCTAGCAGTGAAGAAGAAGCCTGCACTGTATGGATGAAAGTCTCTAGCAGTGTGTCTAGCAGAAACCCATGTTTCTCTATGGGTTAACAAAATTCTGCAACCTCTCGAACTTATGAATCCCTTTCAGGACACATTGGATAATGTCAAAAATGCATCATCATTATAAAAGCAAGTGTGTTTTTCTTATTGTTTCTTGTTTGTTTGTTTTACATTTTAGGACCTTCATTTTGGAGATACAGGGTTTTCAATCGACAGCAACAATACTAGAAATTAATTTTATATTGCTATATTCTGGCTGGACAGGTGGCAGTCAAGAGCAGATGGTTTGTCTGCTAACAGACGTCTCAGAGGTCCAGCTGAACCTGAAAACATGGCTTTGACAACACAAACCACCCAGATGGTTTGTCTGCTAACAGACGTCTCAGAGGTCCAGCTGAAGCTTTGACAACACAAACCACCCAGTTGGCAGGAGGTGAGGTCAAGGGTTAGATCACTTCCTCTACATGGAGGCTTCTTTGGAAAGTCTAACAATAGGCACAACAACACCAAACACCTTTTTTCAGTCTCACACACAAATACATTTGTTCCTCTTTGGGAGAGGCGCCATCAAGGCTGGCGGAGGTGTTCTGTTCAATTTAGATTGTTTGCCCCTCTGCCACGGAGGCCCAGATTGCATTTCAACACAATCAATACTGGCATATTGGATCAGAGTGAGAGGGCAATAAGAGCCAATAAAGGTTTGAGGGGGCGTCCGGGCGGATTGTCTGTCAGTCTGGCAGGAAAACAGGCCGAGGCAGAAGAGCCAATGAGGATAAGGCTGGATAAAGCACAAGAAGCTACAAGACGAGCCAACACAGACAGGCACGCACGCATGCACACACACACACACACACACACAGAATCAGAATACTTTTATTGCCACAATATGCAAGATTACATACGAGGAATTAGTCTTAGTGTAAGTATGCAGCCGCGTAGCTGTCATGTCAATATTCAGAGATAAAGAAGATAGGAGAAATATCTAAAAGAGAAATAACGACATTGCAAGTGCAGTCCAATATATACAGAGAAAACATGTCACACAAGCACGTAAGCAGGCACACACACACGCACACACACACGCACACACACACACACACACACACACACACGCACACACACATTCTCTATCTTGGCCTCTATCTCTCTCCCCTCACTTCCTCCCTCTTCAAGACTCATACTCACTTACTCATCTAATGACGCACACAGGTTCCCACCCACCCACATGCATGCAGCACTACCTCACACACACACACACACACACACACACACACACACACACACACACACACACACACAAATACAAAACACACACACACACACACACACACACACACACACACACACACACGCACACACACACACCTTACTACAGTGTTTCCCAAACCTTTTTCTGGGGACCCACTTTTTAAAATCGCAGACCATTGCAACCCACTTCGCTTTATCTATAAATCGTGAGAAGAGCTAATTTGTGCATAAATGAACATTACTGACCATTTTTACTGACATTTCTGCATCACCTTATATTATGTTGAATAGGTAAACCAGCCAATTCTTTTTTTTATATATATATATATATATATATATATATATATATATATATATATATATATATATATATATATATATATATATATATATATATTTATTTATTTTTAATAGAACAATAAACAAACAAGACAAAGGCTCAGACACAGGGAGAAAAAAAAACATACATCATTGACATTTGGTGGTGCTACCAGCCGCAAAAGGTGCTTATGTGCTTGTGAGAGACATTACACATAGGATCCCACCCAAGGGGTCCACGGGAAACCAACCGGGCAAGCTGTCCATCACCCCTAACCTTAGTCACTGCTCACGAGTCATTTTTAACCTCATCAAAGTAGCCCAGAAACGGGTCCCAAATAGTTGAGAACCTTCTAAGCGAGTTGGTTCTCAGGAACCTGAGTCTCTCCATCCGTACAACAGAAACCATGTCCATCAGCCACACCTGAAAAGGAGGTGAAGAGGAAGAACCCCATCCCCCCAGAATGAGTCCCCTGGCGACAGTCATCCCCAGCGTCAGAGACCCCCGCTGCACCGCACAGCCGTAGGGAAGCCCAGGCCGTTTCTCAATAAGGGTTCTTGTGTGTTCTTGCATTCTTGTGTCCCTGTGAAACGTCATCAGTCGCAGCCCAAGTACTGTTCCAATGCAAAGTTCACATTTTGCCAAGAACGCTTAAAATTTCTGGATGTGTTCTCGACATGCCCACTTTACCGAGGATGCTCTGGGTGGTGTCAACTTGGCAAGGCACGTATACCCAGCATTCATTTGGATACATGAGTCTGGTGGTGACAGGAGTAACAAGTCAAATCACAAGTCAAGACTGTTCCCTCTCTCTCTCTCTCTCCATATTACTCAAGTTTAGATGTTGAAGAACTCACTCAATGTAACAAACGACAGTTTTAGGATCACTAAATACTTATAATTTGTTAGCAAACTAAGCTTGCTCAGGGCAAACCATGCTTGTTCACCAACTTTCAGGGTGATTTTCTCTGAAAGTTGCTTTTAGGAGTACCAAGATTCAAATAAGCATATCTTCTTCAGATTTCAATGTATGACATATCATTGAAAATCTTACAATCTGCACTTTCATAATCTGTAAAAAAAAAAAAGTGAATACATCAGTCCCTGTCACATGTGCATGTCACATGTATGTTAAGTCTTACAACAATGTTTGCTTTTTTGTATTTGTGTTACTCCCCAGGCATCTGGCCTGCTCCTTCAGCACCCGGCTTTTAATATTTGCAGCCTCCTATCTCACCACAAAAAGAGCCAATGTCCTACTGACCTGCGGCACACAGACCTGAACCAGCGGAACCCAATCATGAGAAGAATATTATTGTCTCAGCAAATGGGAGGGAAGAGTGTTCTCCGGAATGCACATGCTGCATATTGGAGACTGGAGTTTAGTTAACTGCAATAACAAATCCCTCAGACACAGGAAATAGCACAGAATATGAAGCATTACAAGGAAAGCTCATCTCCAACATATTGCTGAGAGAGAGGGGGGGGGGAGAGGGAGGGAGGGGGGAGAGAGAGAGAGGAAGGAAGTGAGCAGAAATCGGCGTTTCCTGTTGCTGAAGATGTTGTCAGCAGTAGCACTCGTTTGAAGCCTAACCTGCTGATCTGCGGCTCTGTCAGCTCTGACATCTTTGTCTCAGCAAACAACGGCTTGGCATTTTCCTGCTCCACTGCTTCAAAACAATGCGAGTAGGGCCTACTTAGTATGCTGCTAACTACTGTATGTATCCAGGCAGAATGAGGAGGTGACATGAGTCTGAATAACTACTGTATGGATCCAGGCAGAATGAGGTGGCATGAGTCTGACTACTGTATGGATCCAGGCAGAATGAGGAGGTGTCATGAGTCTGAATAACTACTGTATGGATCCAGGCAGAATGAGGAGGTGTAATGAGTCTGACTACTGTATCCAGGCAGAATGAGGAGGTGACATGAGTCTGAATAACTACTGTATGGATCCAGGCAGAATGAGGAGGTGTCATGAGTCTGAATAACTACTGTATGGATCCAGGCAGAATGAGGTGGCATGAGTCTGACTACTGTATCCAGGCAGAATGAGGAGGTGACATGAGTCGGAATAACTACTGTATGGATCCAGGCAGAATGAGGTGGCATGAGTCTGACTACTGTATGTATCCAGGCAGAATGAGGAGGTGTCATGAGTCTGAATAACTACTGTATGGATCCAGGCAGAATGAGGAGGTGTCATGAGTCTGACTAACTACTGTATGGATCCAGGCAGAATGAGGAGGTGTAATGAGTCTGAATAACTACTGTATGGATCCAGGCAGAATGAGGAGGTGTAATGAGTCTGAATAACTACTGTATGGATCCAGGCAGAATGAGGTGGCATGAGTCTGACTACTGTATGTATCCAGGCAGAATGAGGAGGTGTCATGAGTCTGAATAACTACTGTATGTATCCAGGCAGAATGAGGAGGTGACATGAGTCTGAATAACTACTGTATGGATCCAGGCAGAATGAGGAGGTGTCATGAGTCTGAATAACTACTGTATGGATCCAGGCAGAATGAGGAGGTGTCATGAGTCTGAATAACTACTGTATGTATCCAGGCAGAATGAGGAGGTGTCATGAGTCTGAATAACTACTGTATGTATCCAGGCAGAATGAGGAGGTGACATGAGTCTGAATAACTACTGTATGTATCCAGGCAGAATGAGGAGGTGACATGAGTCTGAATAACTACTGTATGGATCCAGGCAGAATGAGGAGGTGTCATGAGTCTGACTACTGTATCCAGGCAGAATGAGGAGGTGTCATGAGTCTGAATAACTACTGTATGGATCCAGGCAGAATGAGGAGGTGACATGAGTCTGACTACTGTATCCAGGCAGAATGAGGAGGTGTCATGAGTCTGAATAACTACTGTATGTATCCAGGCAGAATGAGGGGGTGTCATGAGTCTGAATAACTACTGTATGTATCCAGGCAGAATGAGGAGGTGTCATGAGTCTGAATAACTACTGTATGGATCCAGGCAGAATGAGGAGGTGTCATGAGTCTGAATAACTACTGTATGGATCCAGGCAGAATGAGGAGGTGACATGAGTCTGAATAACTACTGTATGGATCCAGGCAGAATGAGGAGGTGTCATGAGTCTGAAAAACTACTGTATGGATCCAGGCAGAATGAGGAGGTGTCATGAGTCTGAATAACTACTGTATGGATCCAGGCAGAATGAGGAGGTGACATGAGTCTGACTACTGTATCCAGGCAGAAAGAGGAGGTGACATGAGTCTGAATAACTACTGTATGTATCCAGGCAGAAAGAGGAGGTGACATGAGTCTGAATAACTACTGTATGTATCCAGGTAGAATGAGGAGGTGACATGAGTCTGAATAACTACTGTATGTATCCAGGCAGAATGAGGAGGTGTCATGAGTCTGAATAACTACTGTATGTATCCAGGTAGAATGAGGAGGTGACATGAGTCTGACTACTGTACTATGTATCCAGGCAGAATGAGGAGGTGGCATGAGTCTGACTACTGTATGGATCCAGGCAGAATGAGGAGGTGACATGAGTCTGACTACTGTATCCAGGCAGAAAGAGGAGGTGACATGAGTCTGAATAACTACTGTATGTATCCAGGCAGAATGAGGAGGTGACATGAGTCTGAATAACTACTGTATGTATCCAGGCAGAATGAGGAGGTGTCATGAGTCTGAATAACTACTGTATGTATCCAGGTAGAATGAGGAGGTGACATGAGTCTGACTACTGTATGTATCCAGGCAGAATGAGGAGGTGGCATGAGTCTGACTACTGTATGTATCCAGGCAGAATGAGGAGGTGACATGAGTCTGACTACTGTATGTATCCAGGCAGAATGAGGAGGTGACATGAGTCTGACTACTGTATGGATCCAGGCAGAATGAGGAGGTGACATGAGTCTGAATAACTACTGTATGGATCCAGGCAGAATGAGGAGGTGTCATGAGTCTGACTAACTACTGTATGTATCCAGGCAGAATGAGGAGGTGTCATGAGTCTGAATAACTACTGTATGTATCCAGGTAGAATGAGGAGGTGACATGAGTCTGACTACTGTATGTATCCAGGCAGAATGAGGAGGTGGCATGAGTCTGATTACTGTATGTATCCAGGCAGAATGAGGAGGTGACATGAGTCTGACTACTGTATGGATCCAGGCAGAATGAGGAGGTGTCATGAGTCTGAATAACTACTGTATGGATCCAGGCAGAATGAGGAGGTGACATGAGTCTGACTACTGTATCCAGGCAGAAAGGAGGTGACATGAGTCTGAATAACTACTGTATGTATCCAGGCAGAATGAGGAGGTGTCATGAGTCTGAATAACTACTGTATGTATCCAGGCAGAAAGGAGGTGACATGAGTCTGAATAACTACTGTATGGATCCAGGCAGAAAGGAGGTGACATGAGTCTGAATAACTACTGTATGGATCCAGGCAGAATGAGGAGGTGTCATGAGTCTGAATAACTACTGTATGGATCCAGGCAGAAAGGAGGTGACATGAGTCTGAATAACTACTGTATGGATCCAGGCAGCATGAGGAGGTGACATGAGTCTGACTACTGTATCCAGGCAGAAAGAGGAGGTGACATGAGTCTGAATAACTACTGTATGTATCCAGGCAGAAAGAGGAGGTGACATGAGTCTGAATAACTACTGTATGTATCCAGGTAGAATGAGGAGGTGACATGAGTCTGACTACTGTATGTATCCAGGCAGAATGAGGAGGTGACATGAGTCTGACTACTGTATGTATCCAGGCAACCCGATCTCCAAAAAAATTGTAAAATAGCAACGTTTGTGGACAAACGTTGCTATTTTACAATGTCGGCTAAGAAATTGTAAAATGGGAACGTATGCGTCTACAGCGGTGGGCGGGGTTTGGGCGTGTTTTACGGAGATTTTCTGTTTCTAACCCCTCCCCCTACTCTAATCCTCACCCTAACCACTCGGAACGTTAATATTTTACGTTTTTCGAGCCGAAATTGTAAAATAGCAACGTTGGTCCATATCGTTGGTATTATACGTTTTTCTAAGAGACTGTGTTGATCCAGGCAGAATGAGGAGGTGTCATGAGTCTGAATAACTACTGTATGTATCCAGGCAGAATGAGGAGGTGTCATGAGTCTGAATAACTACTGTATGGATCCAGGCAGAATGAGGAGGTGTCATGAGTCTGACTAACAGTTTTGCTTTGGAAGTTGGGGAAATGAAGCCCCAATTCCTGTATGTGGTGTGTCACTGCTTATTCAGTCTGGCACACAACGACCGAAAGTAGATACCGTAAATTCCGGACTATAAGACGCACCGGTCTATAAGCCGCACCTTCAAAGGTGACTATTTTTTTCTTCTATAAGCCGCACCGGTCTATAAGCCGCGGGTGTTTTGATGTTTAATTACCATATGTAAGGCTTCGTGCACAGAGGGGATTGTCGGGAAAGAGATGGCTGTTTGGGGAAGCTCCCATTTATTAACATTTCAACAAAACAAAAGTCAGGTCACTAATCCCCAGACAAAATCACACATTGTGGTATTTTTTGTTTTTTTTACAGTGCACACAGTGTCCGCGGTGTGGTGAAAAGAGGGCAAGAGAGGAAATTAAAACAGAAGTGGATTTATAGTTAGAAAGAGTGCTAAAGAAGAGAGAATTCCGTTTTTTATTTTTTTATTTTAGTTACTCACAGTACTATTGACCAGTCCAACTCAAAAGATATTCGGCAGTTTCACTTTGAGCTCTTGTTCCGCCGCTGTCCATCAATGGTTATGACGAGTCTCGCTGGGTACAGTACGCCAAAGCGATATCCATTGACTCGATGATGCTGTTGTATGTTGCGCGTTTCTGTTGCACCAACGCGGAGAGGTCCTGCCGGACGAAAAAGCGCGTACCCTCCCAGGTGAGGGGCTTCTTCCCCGCAGCCTGGAGGATGAGTTGACGGTCGGGCCAGCGGAGTAGGCAGATGAAGATGGCCCTCGGTGGCAGGCCGGGGTCTGGACGTGGCCGAGGCGCCCGGTGTGCCCTGTCCACCTCTGGTGGTTTCTCGCCTTCCTTCAGGTCCAGGATGTAACACAGGATTTTGCCACGAAAGCGTCCATGTCACCAATCTCAGCTCCCTCTTTTACATTGATCAGGCGAATGTTATTTCTTTTACTCCTGCTGATTAAGTCATCAACCTGCGTGTGCAGGGTTTCGATTTTGCATTTTATCCATTTTCGGACTCACTGTGTTGTTTTTGTCCTCCAGTGCGCGGATGCGCTTTTCCGCATTATAAACTCTGTTCACGGTTGCCTTAGTTTCTTTAGTGAGTGAGTGGATGGACTTCTGCACGTTTTCAAACTTGTTTTCAAGCTGCTCAAAACCTCTGAGCGATGTCGGACTTAATCGATAGTGTTTCACGGAGTAAAAGTTTAGCCCAAGCGGTGTATCTCCAGCCTCCAGCAGGTGAGTCATTTCCTCATTCATGGCGTGATTGCTTCGTCTTTTTCTTTCTGCTTACCTGTGTTGTGTTATGTTATGTTATGTTATGTTGTTAAAAGAGGGCAAGAGAGGAAATTAAAACAGAAGTGGATTTATAGTTAGAAAGAGTGCTAAAAAAGAGAGATTTTTTTTTTTTTTTGGAAAAAATCCATAGATAAGACGCACCGTTATATAAGCCGCAGGGGGCAAAAAAGGCCAAAAAACGGGAAAAAAGCCGCGGCTTATAGTCCGGAATTTACGGTACATGGACTTTACAGCTAACATTTTCAATCAACTTCTGTCAACTTTATTTATCGCCCAGGGGCAATTTGATAACTTTCCAGTTTACATTCACTTTCAATGCGTAAAGCAGTGCAGTGCAACGTCTTTGTTTAAGGTATTTATAAACGTGATGTTTTCACATCCCTTCCCACTGGTTTTTGGAAATGTAGGTTCTTCTAATATTTTCCTACAAGCCGTGTTTACCAGAGCAGAGTGCACGTTGCTGTTGAACCAAACCTCAGCCAGTCATGATTTGACAGCTTAATTTCAAATAGAGAGCACAGAACACAGCAAATCCCACTCATCCTCAATGCAACGGGCATCTTCTCACATCTCATTTGCAATCATGTTTTGAAAATCAAGAGGGGTTTTTGATTTGAGCCGTGCAGCCATGGCCTGGTCAGCGAGGGTATACTGGAAATATAATGTAAAAGGGAGAGAGAGAGAGAGAGAGACAGAGACAGACAGAGAGAGACAGAGACAGAGAGAGAGAAGACCTTGAATCCATTCTTCAATGTCATTCCCCCCTTCAATAAGCACAATTCAATTCCACCTCTCAGGCAGAGGAGCCGGGGGGATAAATCCCAGCTCCCCTGCGATCCGAGGACTAATCTCCCCTCGGAAAGCCGCTCCGGCGTGCAGCCGGCGTTCCCGCTGACCTCTCCTCCCACTCGCCTCCGTGTCTGAGAGGGGTAGCTGCTCACCTGCCGCCACTGCTGAAGCTCACATTAACCAGGGGACTTCAGGCTCTGGGGCTTTTTGCATATAAATGACGTTTCTGGTTTGCAAGATGATATCAAACAGTGTGTCTGGGGCCCCTGTGTGTGCTTGTAGTGTGTATGTGCTTGTAGTGTGTGTGTGTGTGTGTGTGTGTGTGTGTGTGTGTGTGTGTGTGTGTGTGTGTGTGTGTGTGTGTGCGTGTGCGTGCGTGCGTGCATGCGAGCACGCGAGTAGTACACTCATTGTCTGCTTTGATGTCAAGGACAACATCTCTATTGCAGTATATTTGCTGCATGTCTACTGAGAGGCCAACATATAGAGCATGTTTTCAATCTTTCACGTTCCTTTTGACGTTTTGAACATTTCAAATCACATTTTGGGAAAGAAGAGACATGTTGAACATCCCCAAATCCCTTTCACCACTTTTACAATGAAATGGCTTCTTTGCACACCATCAACAGCGGTTGCTTTCTGGGTCCACAATCTCAATATCAAAACAGACTGTGCTTATTTGTTTTTCAATGGCACTTTCAGAGGTAAATGAATGATAGTTGAGTGACCATGAGGACGAATGCACGCAAAAAAATGATATAGAAATATCAGGTGAAGGCTTCCCGGGGAGCTCACATTGAGAATTTGCAGCGGAGTGGAGGTTTATTATCTACAGCTTCTACTCCTCCTTTCATCACTTTTTTGTATGATCTGATGCAGCAAGGAATTATTACAAAACATTATTCACAGAGCAGCCGTGACGGTGAGGTGAGGCATAGAGAACAGAGCAGTTGTGATGGTGAGGTGAGGCATGGAGAACAGAGCAGTTGTGACGGTGAGGTGAGGCATGGAGAACAGAGCAGTCATGATGGTGAGGTGAGGCATGGAGAACAGAGCAGTCATGATGGTGAGGTGAGGCATGGAGAACAGAGCAGTCATGATGGTGAGGTGAGGCATGGAGAACAGAGCAGACGTGATGGTGAGGTGAGGCATGGAGAACAGAGCAGTCATGATGGTGAGGTGAGGCATGGAGAACAGAGCAGTCATGATGGTGAGGTGAGGCATGGAGAACAGAGCAGTCATGATGGTGAGGTGAGGCATGGAGAACAGAGCAGTCATGATGGTGAGGTGAGGCATGGAGAACAGAGCAGGTGTGATGGTGAGGTGAGGCATGGAGAACAGAGCAGTCATGATGGTGAGGTGAGGCATAGAGAACAGAGCAGACGTGATGGTGAGGTGAGGCATAGAGAACAGAGCAGGCGTGATGGTGAGGTGAGGCATAGAGAACAGAGCAGTCATGATGGTGAGGTGAGGCATAGAGAACAGAGCAGGTGTGATGGTGAGGTGAGGCATGGAGAACAGAGCAGTCATGATGGTGAGGTGAGGCATGGAGAACAGAGCAGGTGTGATGGTGAGGTGAGGCATGGAGAACAGAGCAGTCATGATGGTGAGGTGAGGCATAGAGAACAGAGCAGACGTGATGGTGAGGTGAGGCATAGAGAACAGAGCAGGCGTGATGGTGAGGTGAGGCATAGAGAACAGAGCAGTCATGATGGTGAGGTGAGGCATGGAGAACAGAGCAGGTGTGATGGTGAGGTGAGGCATGGAGAACAGAGCAGTCATGATGGTGAGGTGAGGCATGGAGAACAGAGCAGACATGATGGTGAGGTGAGGCATGGAGAACAGAGCAGACGTGATGGTGAGGTGAGGCATGGAGAACAGAGCAGACGTGATGGTGAGGTGAGGCATGGAGAACAGAGCAGTCATGATGGTGAGGTGAGGCATAGAGAACAGAGCAGTCATGATGGTGAGGTGAGGCATGGAGAACAGAGCAGTCATGATGGTGAGGTGAGGCATGGAGAACAGAGCAGACGTGATGGTGAGGTGAGGCATAGAGAACAGAGCAGTCATGATGGTGAGGTGAGGCATAGAGAACAGAGCAGTCATGATGGTGAGGTGAGGCATAGAGAACAGAGCAGACATGATGGTGAGGTGAGGCATGGAGAACAGAGCAGTCATGATGGTGAGGTGAGGCATAGAGAACAGAGCAGACATGATGGTGAGGTGAGGCATGGAGAACAGAGCAGACATGATGGTGAGGTGAGGCATAGAGAACAGAGCAGACATGATGGTGAGGTGAGGCATGGAGAACAGAGCAGTCATGATGGTGAGGTGAGGCATAGAGAACAGAGCAGACATGATGGTGAGGTGAGGCATGGAGAACAGAGCAGTCATGATGGTGAGGTGAGGCATAGAGAACAGAGCAGACATGATGGTGAGGTGAGGCATGGAGAACAGAGCAGTCATGATGGTGAGGTGAGGCATAGAGAACAGAGCAGTCATGATGGTGAGGTGAGGCATAGAGAACAGAGCAGTCATGATGGTGAGGTGAGGCATGGAGAACAGAGCAGTCATGATGGTGAGGTGAGGCATGGAGAACAGAGCAGACGTGATGGTGAGGTGAGGCATGGAGAACAGATCAGTCATGATGGTGAGGTGAGGCATGGAGAACAGAGCAGTCATGATGGTGAGGTGAGGCATGGAGAACAGAGCAGACATGATGGTGAGGTGAGGCATGGAGAACAGAGCAGACGTGATGGTGAGGTGAGGCATAGAGAACAGAGCAGACGTGATGGTGAGGTGAGGCATGGAGAACAGAGCAGTCATGATGGTGAGGTGAGGCATGGAGAACAGAGCAGACGTGATGGTGAGGTGAGGCATAGAGAACAGAGCAGACGTGATGGTGAGGTGAGGCATGGAGAACAGAGCAGTCATGATGGTGAGGTGAGGCATGGAGAACAGAGCAGACGTGATGGTGAGGTGAGGCATGGAGAACAGAGCAGACGTGATGGTGAGGTGAGGCATGGAGAACAGAGCAGTCATGATGGTGAGGTGAGGCATGGAGAACAGAGCAGTCATGATGGTGAGGTGAGGCATGGAGAACAGAGCAGTCATGATGGTGAGGTGAGGCATGGAGAACAGAGCAGTCATGATGGTGAGGTGAGGCATAGAGAACAGAGCAGACGTGATGGTGAGGTGAGGCATGGAGAACAGAGATGGTGAGGTGAGGCATGGAGAACAGAGATGGTGAGGTGAGACATGGAGAACAGAGATGGTGAGGTGAGGCATAGAGAACAGAGCAGTCATGATGGTGAGGTGAGGCATGTAGAACAGAGCAGACGTGATGGTGAGGTGAGGCATGGTGAGGTGAGGCATGGAGAACAGAGCAGGTGTGATGGTGAGGTGAGGCATAGAGAACAGAGCAGGTGTGATGGTGAGGTGAGGCATGGAGAACAGAGCAGACGTGATGGTGAGGTGAGGCATAGAGAACAGAAGAGGTGAGCGTAAAATGGAAAAAGTCACGCTTTCTTTCAACTCTGCTTAAATAGCTTAATGCAGAACATTCTTCTTTCTCATCCAAAACAGGATGAGAGTCAGTGGGAGGGCCTCTTGTCATAAGCTTGTTTGGTTTTGCTCTCGTGTCAGTTCCTTAGTCAGCTGATCCTGCATCTCCAATTATAGTGTCTTTAACCCATTAATGTCCGTCGTGGAATTTTATAATTTCCTTTACAGGCCTTAGAGTAGTAGCTGAGCTAAGTACAAATCCATTGACATTTTTCAAATCTGTCAAAGTATGAGGCCAGAGTACAAGTTAGTCAAATCAAATGAATGGAAGTTAAATGGAGGTTTTTGTGATTTGTTTGTTTGTCTGTCTGTCGTGTTTTTAAAAGAAAATCAACTTTGTCTACCAATTAAGGCATATTATGTGAAATCAAAATTTTTGATTTTGTCATGTGTAGCCACATCTTGACAGTTTCCACAGCAAATTTTGTTTCCACCTCTAAAATAATAATAATAATAATCTGTGGGGCTTTTTGTTGACATACTAAATATAGTGTTGAATCATTAGCAAAAAAACACCTCTTGTTTTTTCATGACAGTTTGACAATATCTGATGTTGCTTAGTTACTAACTAACCACCTTAAATGAACATGAGTCAAATGTCCTTGTGTCGGTGAGTAGCTACATACATGGTGTCAATTAAGAATATTTGTTGACATCACATTCAAAGAAAAATTGACCACTGGTTGTTTTGCTGCAACTCAAATTCAAAGTGTTTATGTGCGAGAGCCACCATAAGGGATAGTACTATCTTCAAATAACCGTTGCCTGCACATTTCATGTATTACAGGCTACTTGCGGAAAAGGCCAGGACACATGAGTCATTACCTACACTTACACACCCGGAGCAAAGTCATTACAGCCATGAGTAACACACTGACTCTTAATCCTGAAAATCTGCTGATGCAGTGAAAAGATTCAGCCACCGGGGCTACACATAGCCAGCCTATACACACTATGATTTCTCCACCTTAATATGCTCCTATGGGACACAGACAGAGACACAGGAACACGCACATAAGAGAGAGAATAAGAAAGAGAGAGAGAGAGAGAGAGAGAGAGAGAGAGAGAGAGAGAGAGAGAGAGAGAGAGAGAGAGACATGGAAGGGGAACAAAAAAGAGCAACAGAGAAAGAGAGACACAGTGACAGTGACAGAGAGATGCGAGAGCAAGGGGAAACTGATTACTGTAAGTACCAAACCCCCCACCCCCCACCCCCGCCCGCCATTTTTAGAGCGTACGTGAAAGAAGATACGGTTGGGAGCCAAAGAGTGTTCGACAAATGGAGAACCCCCCCATCCCCCCCCCACCCCCTGACGTCCACCCCAGTCAGCCGGGTGTGCAGCGGTGTTCGGGGGGGAAAGCCCTCCTCGCCCGCCCCACGCACGCCCACGCACGCTCTCTGGCTCTCTCATCCATCCAGCCCAGTCAGCCTGACAAACTAATGGAGACTAATCAACTGTCAGGGCCAACGCGCCGCTCGCTACATCTCCCAGCTTCCCGTACCTTCCCTGCCCCTGTGCCTCCCCCGACACCCCCTCCCCTCCCCTCCCCTCCCCTCCCCTCCCTCCACCATTTCAGCCATAACTGTCTCGGGCAGAAGTAACAGAGTGATAGCTATATATAGCGCCTTGACTCCTCCCTGGCCTAGTGCACACACACACACACACACACACACACACACACACGCACACACACAGTCACACACACGTACACACACAAGCAAACAAATGTGTGTATGCTCAAAACACACACCTGTTTGTATTACTATACTTGTGAGTACCAATTTCGGACTATAAGCCGCGGCTTTTTCCCCGTTTTTTGGCCCTGCGGCTTATATAACGGTGCGGCTTATCTATGGATTTTTTCGAAAAAAAAGAAAGAAAAAAAAACGGAATTCTCTCTTTTTTAGCACTCTTTCTAACTATAAATCCACTTCTGTTTTAATTTCCTCTCTTGCCCTCTTTTCACCACACCGCGGACACTGTGTGCACTGTAAAAAAAAACACAGGTGGTGTTGTGTTATGTTGTTTTGTTGAAATGTTAATAAATGGGAGCTTCCTCAAACAGCCATCTCTTTCCCAACAATCCCCTCTGTGCATGAACCCTTACATATGGTAATTAAACATTAAAACACAATAAAAAATAAAAATAAACATTAAAACACCTGCGGCTTATAGTCCGGTGCGGCTTATATATGTAACAAACAGGCAATTTTGCTGCTGCGGCTTATACTCCGGTGCGGCTTATAGTGCGGAAATTACGGTACTTGTGACCTTCACACAACATTAATTCCCCGCCCCCTAACCATAACATAACTGTCTCCACTACATCACTTTAATCCTAACCTAAACCTACTGTAATCTTAATTTTCTAACCTTAATTCAAAACCCTGAAACCCAAACCCTAAACTAACTCTACCCCAGTGTTGGAAACTCTCTTCCAATGAAAAGTGGCCAAATTCTTGCAACAATGTTGTCACGTTGGTAACAGCTGTTTTAACCCTTTAACCATTCACCTTTCACCTTTAACCTAACACCAACCAAAATTCTAGCACCTGAAAGAAGAAGAGAGCGGCAACGACATTTTGGTCCTCCTCATACAAGTATAGAAATGCAAGAACATGCACACAAGCACACGCAACATGTTTCTACACCACATACACATGCACACACACACACACACACACACACACACACAAGCAGGCACGCCCGCGCGCACACACACACACGCACACACACACACACACACACACCAACCCCGGAGCCATGAGTTCAGACCACAGCATCTCAGGAAGCAACACCCACCTCCTATCTCATAAACACCTCAGAGTGACGGAGGAAGAGGAAGGGCCCCTACTGCTCCTGTGTGTGTGTGTGTGTGTGTGTGTGTGTGTGCGTGCACGTGCGCGGGCATGCCTGCTTGTGTGTGTGTGTGTGTGTATATGTGCATGTGCGCGGGCGTGCCTGCTTGTGTGTGTGTGTGTGTGTGTGTGTGTGTGTGTGTGTGTGCATGCGCGCGGGCGTGCCTGCTTGTGTGTGTGTGTGCATGCGCGCGGGCGTGCCTGCCTGCTTGTGTATGTGTGTGTGTGTGTGTGTGTGTGTGTGTGTGTGTGTGTGTGTGTGTGAACACTGTGCACACATGCTAGAGAGGGATGCTATTTTTGTAAAGGAAACTGATTCATTTCCATATTTGCATGCGTGGTTCAGTCAGCCGTTGGAGGAGGTTTAAGAGTTCGATTGTGTTTGATGTTCAGTGAAGTTTGTGTCATTAAAAACGTGTTTACGGCCCAGTGGGGCGGGCGGAGCGCAGGGCCAGCCAGGTCAGAGTCTCACTAAAGGAAACCCGGACACATCGGTTCGGTGAGGATCAAACCTGTGACCTTGAGAGCTGACAAAACAGTCTCTTGAGGCTCATTCGTACGAAAATAAACACGTCCATTTGAGACAATCTACCAGGCAGTCACTGCCCAAATAAGGCAGGTCCGGTGCACTCCGGAGTAGGTCCATCTTGAGCACGGGTCGGCACGGCTTGGCACATAAAAAAATATGTAATGGATACCGAAATCAGCGCGGAATGGCATGGCTTGGCAAAGGCGTCACTGGAAAAGTCCAATACATACCATGCGTCCTTTACTTTGGCATCATGTTAAGCAATGCAGCCACTAGAGGGCAGTAGAGGGTCAAAAGTGTGAGTTTGTGTGCATGTGGCACTGGTCCGTTTCGTCCATATCCGTGAGCTTTCAGAAAACATGCACAAATACAGACAGAATGAACGCAGAGTATGTACAGAAGGCTACATCCCTATCCGTATTTAACTTTGACCATAACTGAGCCTTTAGCAGGCCACCCTGCCTGCTTTAGTTTGTTTGCGATCCCTGCTAGTCAGTTGGAGTTGCTGCCATACATAATTGATGGACGCCAGCAGGATGTTTGGCATGGGTGGGAGTGGAAAAATCTATATCATTAGTACAATGTGATAGCATGGCTGACTAATTGTTAGACTAGAAATTACAATAGCTGCTGCTATCCAGGGAGCAAAGCGATAATTAACACTACATCATAATGACAAAATCATAATGAAATTTATAGCCTGAATTATTATTCCATATATGTGATAGATTTTTTCTCCTGCATCTGCATGAGTTCTTCTCTTTGAGGAGTTGTATGGCTGGAAATACAGGTTGTATGGCACTTTCAGAAGGGCACATTAGTCAGTAAAATACAACACACAGCTCAGTGTGGTAGATCAGCGCCTTGAAAAAGCACCCGGGCGTGTTTACCGCTGCCTGGAGGCATGCAGACAGAGAGATATGATGCAGCAAAATGCCACGCTGCCTGGAGGCATGCAGACAGAGAGATATGATGCAGCAAAATGCCACGCTGCCTGGAGGCATGCAGACAGAGAGATATGATGCAGCAAAATGCCACGCTGCCTGGAGGCATGCAGACAGAGAGATATGATGCAGCAAAATGCCACGCTGCCTGGAGGCATGCAGACAGAGAGATATGATGCAGCAAAATGCCACGCTGCCTGGAGGCATGCAGACAGAGAGATATGATGCAGCAAAATGCCATGCTGCCTGGAGGCATGCAGACAGAGAGATATGATGCAGCAAAATGCCACGCTGCCTGGAGGCATGCAGACAGAGAGATATGATGCAGCAAAATGCCACGCTGCCTGGAGGCATGCAGACAGAGATATATGATGCAGCAAAATGCCACGCTGCCTGGAGGCATGCAGACAGAGAGATACGATGCAGCAAAATGCCACGCTGCCTGGAGGCATGCAGACAGAGAGAGATGATGCAGCAAAATGCCACGCTGCCTGGAGGCATGCAGACAGAGAGATATGATGCAGCAAAATGCCACGCTGCCTGGAGGCATGCAGACAGAGAGAGATGATGCAGCAAAATGCCACGCTGCCTGGAGGCATGCAGACAGAGAGAGATGATGCAGCAAAATGCCATGCTGCCTGGAGGCATGCAGACAGAGAGATGATGCAGCAAAATGCCACGCTGCCTGGAGGCATGCAGACAGAGAGAGATGATGCAGCAAAATGCCACGCTGCCTGGAGGCATGCAGACAGAGAGATATGATGCAGCAAAATGCCACGCTGCCTGGAGGCATGCAGACAGAGAGATGATGCAGCAAAATGCCATGCTGCCTGGAGGCATGCAGACAGAGAGATATGATGCAGCAAAATGCCACGCTGCCTGGAGGCATGCAGACAGAGAGATGATGCAGCAAAATGCCACGCTGCCTGGAGGCATGCAGACAGAGAGATACGATGCAGCAAAATGCCACGCTGCCTGGAGGCATGCATAGGATTTCAACTATGTAGCATGTTAAAGGGTAAATACTGTAAGTCAGCTATTTACAGCCAGCACAAAAAGACCATCATCTATCTGTGAGGGAGGTTGATGAGGTTGATGAATACCAATGATGCAAAGATTACCGTACTTTTCGGACTATAAGCCGCGGCTTTTTCCCCATTTTTCGGCCCTGCGGCTTATATAACGGTGCGGCTAATCTATGGATTTTTACAGCTAACGGCCACTAGGGGACCTCCTAAATCTATGGATTTTGGTACGAGAGACAGAACGAGAGCAAGACAGACAGACCCTGATTGGATGATGTTGCAAAAAATGTGCCTCGCGACCTGCTTGGAGCACTGTGCCACTACGCTCTCTCAGCCACTACTGTAAAACACCCTCCCTCCTCCCACCCTCCCTCGCTCAGGGGGAAAAATGGCGGCGATTGAGCCAGAAAGACAGTCTGAATGAAATTGAATGTAACGTTCCCAATTCTATGTATTACATTCTAAAAAATTAACGGCAACATTTTGGAAGGCTAAGCCACACAACTAGCTCGTTGTAATCTAACATCATGCTTCAAAAGATGGAGAACTGGCTGTGTTACGACGATGAGGGTAAGGACTCAAAACGGTCTCCGCTGATAAGACACGGAGATCTCTGTTACAGGCAGGCGCTACGCCTCCTCCTGGTTGGTAATTAAACATTAAAACACCTGCGGCTTATAGTCCAGTGCGGCTTATATATGTAACAATCATTCAATTTAGCTGCTGCGGCTTATATTCAGGTGCGCCTTATAGTACGGAAAGTACGGTACTGTGCAGAGATGTCTGGCTTCCAACACTCAACTTTCTGGCTTGTATCAGATTAAAAACTCCCTGCTCAGTGGAATTTCAAATACTCTCCCAAACCCCCAATGTGTCCACCTCCCCCCTACCCACACACACACACACACACCACACACACACACACACACACCTACTTGCATTTTCAACTGCTCAATGAAACAGATAAACAAGCAGCGTCGCAAGACATTTCAGCTATAGCAGTTATAGCAGGCTATAAAGGCTCGTTCTCACAACGACAAAACAAGAGGATACAGTTAAAGTCCCTGGAAACCAGAAATATTTCTTTATTATTTAGCATTTTGAGTTCATCACATCACAGGACCCTATGTTAATAAGCCACCAGCCAAATTTGAACGATGATGAACGTCGCAAAGTATATAAATTTAGGTTTGACAGTCTGGCAAAACTCATGAGAAAATCATTATTTTTTAGAGTGTATTTCTCCCGCGGGCTGTGTGGGCGTGTCCCATCTGCAGCAGGTTTTCCGAGAGAGAGAGAGCGCGAGACAGAGGGGGGAGGGAAACGGAGAAAGAGATCAAGTTACACAGCACTTGCGAGTGTGTGTGTGTGTGTGTGTGTGTGTGTGTGAGAGAGCCACCAGCCTGTGTGTCTCTCGCTCTCTCTCACTAGTCCCGAGAGAGAGAGAGAGAGAGAGAGAGAGAGAGAGAGAGAGAGAGAGAGAGAGAGAGAGAGAGAGAAGCACATGGCCTGAAACCCGACACCTTGCTAATCTCACAAGCATAGCGCTTGGCAGACGGCAGGCAGAGTGGGAGGGAGACGGACAGCGAGGGAGCGCTGTCACTGGGGGCAAAGAACGGACTTGCCATAGGTGGGTGCGGATTGCGCGCGTGTACAAAGGTTATATAGAGCTTATGACGTCATAAGCTCCTGCGTTTTAGCACCTCGCGCACTGCTGTCTTCAATGAGGAAGTACTTTGTAGAATCTTGTAGAAAAGTGGCGATTTTAAGGCTTTGGGTTGAAAGTAATGTATAATAATTTCGGAGGCACAAAATTACTAACATAAGACCCTAAATAACATAGTTAGAACGTTTTTGTGGATTTTGGTTTCCAGGGACTTTAAGTGAAGCATTACTATTTCAGTGTTTTGCGTGGTGATTTATGACCTCTATGACCTCTTCACTGGACATCTCTGTTGGATCTGTGCTCTAATGAGCTAGACTTGTTGTCTCTATTGTGGAAATGTGACTTGATTATTTGTGTGGGGGCGGAGCTAACTTCTATCCATCCTGTGACGCTTCCTCTCGGCTGACTGATAGAGCTGGATAAAGGTCATGGATTATTCAATGGCCCTTTAAGCTAGTTGGCAGGAATCCACGTCTTACCGTCTTTGCCGATCAGGAAGTCCAGGTATTGGTAGGTGTAGGCCACGCCCACCTTGGTCTCCACCTGGGGTCTCTTCAAGGTGGAGTAGATCTTTCCTGGACTGCTCTCCTCTGACACCGGCTTCAGCTTACGCAGCCCGCAGCCCATGGCTCAGTCTGCAGTGTGTCAGTCTGCCAATAAGACAAGACAGAGTGAGGCCATGCTCAGCTGTCACTTGTGTGTGTGTGTGTGTGTGTGTGTGTGTGTGTGTGTGTGGTGTGTGTGTGTGTGTGTGTGTGTGTGTGTGTGTGTGTGCAGCCTGCTCACCACAATAGAATGTTAGCATTATACATTCCACAGATATGTACGGTAGAATATGAACATTTCTGAACCAAAATACATGACATAGAACCTTTCTAGATATGTGAATATCAACTTTATACAGTACATGTCATAGAGTCTCCTATTGAAAGAGCGCGCTGGTGAGTTCAATTCAATTCAATTCAATTCAATTTATAGTGTAAAATCACCATGAGACATGGTCCCGACTAGGGATGCAACGGTATGAGTTTTTGACGGTATGATAACCTTGGACAAAAATACCACGGTTTCACGGTATCGCGGTATTGCGGACCTTTATGTGTAAAAAATGCCAATGAACAAAATTTATTTTATTTTTAACAGTTTGCTGAATTGTGGACTGAGAAAAAACGTTAATGTAACCTCCAACTGTAATTACAGTTAACTGGCAAGTATGTGTTAATATAGTTTGTTATTATACTATGTTAATATAGTACTGTTCTTACTTATAAATGTAAACGATTTAATCTAATTAATTTGATGTGAAACTAAAACATCATAATAATATCAAATACACGCTTCTCTTTTGTAATGGGTGAACACTGGACACAATTATTGTTTCCTCACACACACACACACACACACACACACACACACACAGCCTCTGTCCCTGTTTCTGTCTCTCTCTCACTCACACACACAAAGTTTGTGCATACTTTTCCACTGACAGGTTGGAGGAGTCTTTCGTCATTCTCTAATGTTACTTCTCTTCAGTGCAATACGTTTTGATAACGACAGCGCCGTTCGCTCAGTCAACTAACGTTAACATTAGTTAGTGGAGAAAGATAGCTGGTGTTAGCTAGCTAATTAGCCATGTTAGCTGCCTCAGTAGGTAACGTTAGCATAGAGAGAGCATTTATCTGACGTTTGTTAGCTACTCCTCAAACCTGCGGGTGGAAATAGTTTATGTCCAATGCGATGTATGTTGAAGCAAGACAACGTTTTAATGTAGCTTGAATTTGACAAATAACGACGGGTCGTGCTCACGCAGATCTAAGCCCTGGCCATCCTAGGCTCAACGCGAGACTCATCAGTCATTCTGATGAGTCTCGCGTTGAGGCTATGGCCATCTGTGATTTTACAATAGCCGAAATATTCCCATACAGCCGACGTCGTCTTTTTAGATGGGGGGAAAGTTCAGGGGGGTCCTTCCTTGCGTTCTCCTGCTTTATCACACACACGGTTGTAAACACAGTCAAGGGCAGCTCCTCACTACTGTGCGTCTAGGTAGGCATGCAGCAAGGGGGAGGGGCCGCGTAAGCTGCACTCTGCAAGCAACCGGCACGTTGTTTTGGGGAAACAGCTGATACCGTGGAGAAGGTATGACGGCAAATCTTAGTGGTTTTGATACCGTGACTTTTTCAAACCGGGGTATACCTTCAAACCGGAAACCGCTGCATCCCTAGTCCCGACTCCCGAAACACTTTACAGTTAAAGAAAACATCATAGAACAGTACAATAGTACATGATACAGTGCATGATCAAGTTGAAAAGAGGTCAAATAAAAGCAGACAGTATGAGAGCTACAATAAGAACAATAAGTTAAAGGGAAATGTGTTAAAACACAGGTAATAAATCAGTCCCAATGAGAGAAATACTAGTAAAATAAAATAAAGTGCACTATCAAATAATATCATATGCTTGTGAGAATAAATAAGTTTTAAGTCTGGTTTTGAAAATATCGATGGAGCCAGCCTCCCTAACTGATCAGGGAAGCTGGTTCCAGAGATATGGAGCACGATAGGAAAATGCTCTACTTCCTGCAGATTTTTTCTTAATTTTTGGGACGGTAAGATAATTACCATCCTGTGAACGGAGGGGGCGCGTGGGAGTATATGGGATGATTAGCTCAGATAAGCATGGGGGTGCAAGCTTGTGTAGAGCTTTATAAGTTAGTAGAAGCAATTTAAAGTCTGATCTGGCCTGAATGCGGAGCCAATGGAGACTGATGGGGTTATATGATCGAACTTCCGAGTTCTAGATAGCATTCTAGCAGCTGCGTTTTGTACAAGTTGTAATTTTTTAGTACTACAATGTGGTAGACCAGAGAATAGGACATTGCAGTAGTCCAGTCTAGATGAAACAAAGGCATGTACCAAGGTTTCTGCAACCGAAGCACCTAGAAAGGGACGGATCCTTGAGATATTACGGAGATGAAAAAATGCTGTCTTAGTGATTACCTTAATATGAGCATCAAGTGAAAGAGAAGAGTCAAAGGTCACACCAACGTTTTTCATGCTCCATTTCCGTATGAAAATAAATATGTCCGTTTCAAACGATATAATAACCGTCACTGCCCACATACTTCCATGCGTCTTTCACATTAGTATCATGTTAAGCAATACATCCACTAGTGGGCAGTAGAGTCAAATGTGTGAGTTTGTGTGTGGTACTCTAGTGCAGAGGTTCTCGAATGTTTTTCAGCCAAGGACCCCTTACAAGATAGAAAATATACCGGGGACCCCCTCAATCTGATTTGTGATTTTGGCCTAAGCTTATTGTTTCCACGGTAACGTGCTTGACTTTTAAATTGATAGGTTTGATAGATTAGAATGTAATCCATGAACCATTTTAGATTTAAAGCATAAAATATTTTTGTTGAACTATGAAGCTTTTGCAAAAAAATTATAATATTAATAATATTTTTATTTTCCTGAAAACTTTTCGCGGAACCCCTGGCAAAGTGCCACGGACCCCCATTTGAGAACCACTGCTCTAGTGTACTGCTCTGTTTCGTCCATATCTGTAAGCTGTTCAATTCAATCATGATCACAGTGTTTCTGAAGCCTATTAAACCATGATTTAAGTCTAACCTAAACTCCTAACCTTAACCAAAGTTGTTAAAGTAGTTATATTTGCGTTTAATGTTAGAAAGGCAGCAAGGTTTTAAAACTAACCGCCATTTTGTTAAAAATTTACATTGATATTGGGGTGGCTGTAGCTCAGGAGGTAGAGCGGGTCGTCCATTAATCGGTTTGGATAAAAGACGTCGGTGGAAGTGTCCTTTTACAGAGCAGTAAATGGTTTACGTCAGCCACTTTGGCCATAACCAGAAAATTACAAAATTACATTCAAACAAACTGTTAGGGCCCTATCGTCGTACGGCACTATCGTTTGCACTGCCGTTTGCGCGCCTCTTATGCTATCTTCCCTGCGTCTTAAGCTATCGTCTGCCTCCACCATCCAGTTTTGCTCTGGGATCTAAGCGCAGACACAGGTGTAGGTGTGGCCCAGGCGTGTCCGTGCGCCTCCTAGCCTATCATCTGCCTCCCGCTGTCATTTTGCGCTCTGGCCAAGATACCATCGCCATGTTCCGAGCGTAAACACAGGTTTGGGCGTTGCCCGTGTCAAAATAGGCGTTCCAGCGCAATGTGTTAGAAAAAAGGGCCTTGGGTGTTCTCAATTTTAACACCACCAAATAGCAGGTCGTAACGCAAAAAACCCCACTACGCCAGGCGTACGCCTGAGCACACAGTATTCTCCGCGCAGTGCAGGAAATCCTCGCTTGGATACATTATGCACGGCATGGATGTCTCTCTCTCTCTCTCTCTCTCCAACACCTCGCGCACGCACACACTCTTCCCTCCTCAGAATGCCATGTTGATTTTCAACTAGCCTACATTGCAGACAAAACACACTTGATTTAAAAATGAGAATTTGTTTGTCTGGTTTTATTAGGCTACATAATTCCCGACCATACAGGTCTGTGGTTTTGTCACGAGTAGCCTACAGCTGTAGTCCCTCTCGCCATTAAGCAGACAGTGATGGAAGCATGTGTCTTTATGTGCACCAAGGGGAAGATGACGGACTAAATTGGTGGGATTCAATGTATATATATTGTTTGCCGGTGGAACGAAATTCAACTTCAAATAGAGCTGCATCACTAAGCGCGGCTCTCAGAACGCTGCGTAATTACGCACGCAGTAGCCCCGCAGCGGAGATGCAGGAGAGAGAGCCGAAAAGGGATAAGCATACGTCCATAACAGCATGAAAGCTGAAAAACATTTATGGCAGTAACACACATACATACCCTTGCCATTATTTGAGCAGCGGCAGCATTAATTGCACACTTTTTATAATGTCCTACTAGGTCTAATAACTTTGTTATCGGGCTGAGTCGGTCTCGGGCTGAGTGTATGTGACAACGGCGGGCGAGTTGAGCTCGGTCCGCGTCTCAAGCGGGTTGAGTCGGATTAGATTTTTTAGGACCGTTGGGAACTCTACATGACAGCCATCAAGAAAGGAGGACAGCACTCCAAGTTGAATACTTTTATTGCCACACAGACGTTTGGGCAGCAGCATCTTCAGCGTGTGAAATGGCAATAATACACAAGTGATTCACAGGTGGGCATGAGCACGTTTTATTTGATTTCTATGCATGACATCCTCACATCTCTCTCTCTCTCTCTCTCTCCCCATCTAGGCTATCTCTTCTCTCATTCCTTTCCAAAACCCTCGAACGAGCAGCGTCCGACCAACTTTCTCTCTATCTCTCCCAGAATGACCTCCTGGACCCCCTGCAGTCCGGTTTCAAGGCTTCTCACTCCACTGAGAAAGCTCTTCTTGCAGTCACAGAGGCCCTTCACAGTGCTAAGGCCTCATCCCTCTCCTCTGTCCTTGTCCTCCTTGTCTGCTGCTTTCGATACAGTCAACCACCAAATCCTTCTCTCCATTCTGTCTGACCTCGGCATTTCAGGTTCTGCACACTCCTGGTTTGCTTCCTATCTCTCTAACCGCTCATACCAGGTCTTATGGAGAGTGTCCCTCTCCAGATCCTGCCCTCTTATCGCCAGTGTCCCCCAGGGCTCAGTCCTGGGCCCCTTGCTTTTCCTTCTCTATATCAGATCTCTTGGCCATGTGATCTCATCTCATGGCTTTTCTTATCACTGCTACGCCGATGACACCCAGCTTTTCCTTTCCTTCCCCCCCTCCGACACCCAAATCGAGGCTCGCATCTCTGCATGCCTCAAAGACATCGGTGACTGGATGTCTGCCCACCACCTCAAGCTCAATCTTGGTAAGACAGAGCTACTCTTCCTCCCAGGGAAAGACTGCCCTCTCGCAGATCTCTCCATCTCCATTGACAATACCATTGTGCTTCCCTCCCAAACAGCTAAGAACCTTGGGGTGATCCTTGACAACCTTGCTCGGCCAACATTGCTGCGACAGCACGCTCCTGTAGGTTCTCCCTCTACAACATCCGCAAGATCCATCCCTTTCTCATGAGGGAAGCGACGCAACTCCTGGTCCAGTCACTTATTATCTCCCGCCTGGACTACTGCAACGTGCTCCTGGCCGGCCTACCTGCCTCTGACATCCGACCGCTTCAGCTCATTCAGAATGCTGCAGCCCGTCTGGTATTCAACCAAGCTAAATTCTCTCATGTCACTCCCCTCTTCCGGGACCTTCACTGGCTTCCCATCTCGGCACGCATCAAATTCAAGACACTGGTTCTGGCCTACAGGGCAGTACACCAGACAGCTCCTCTGTACCTGCAATCTATGGTCAGGTTCCAAACCTCTCACCGCTCCCTCCACTCCTCCAGCAGTGCAGGTCGCCTCGCCCCTCCTTCGCTACGGGGGCTAAAAAGTCGCTCATCCCGATCACGACTCTTCTCGTCCCTGGCACCGCAATGGTGGAATGAGCTCCCCCCTATGGTCAGGATGGCTGCTTCACTGCCAATCTTTCAGCAAAAACTTGAAACACACCTTTTCCGGCTCCACCTGGTCCCTTCTTGAACTAACATCTTTCTCTCTCAAAAAAAAACAAAAAAACGTTACCACTATTTCTTCAGGAGTTGTAGCTGTCATAGACTGTGTTGCATAGTTGATCGCTCTATTGCTGACAAAAATGTGTTATTGTAAGTCGCTTTGGATAAAAGCGTCTGCCAAACAACGTAATGTAATGTAATGTAATGTCTATCACACAAACACACACACACAAACGCACACTAACATTCATACATACACACACACGCACACAAACGCACACACATAACACAAACATTCATACACACACACACACACACACACACACATATATATAAACACAAACATTCATACACACACACTCAAACGCACACGCATATACTGTATAACACAAACATTCATACACACACACACACACACACACACACACACACACACACACACACACGGATAGCCACGGTCCCTCAGGGACTTCAGAGGGAAAACCAATAAAGAACAACACACTGGATAATCGGCTGTAAATAAATAAATAAAAAGGACTAAATGAGCTGGATTTTCCATGGGTTGCCTGGCCCTCGTTCCCAGGGGGAGCGAATTAACAGAGACAAGCATGGAGGAATAGCAGGCCTTGAAGAGCCGCTGCGCCGTAAGAGGCCTCACCCCAAATGGCTTGTGACAGTGGTGCTGCAGCACCTGGCTTGTGACAGCGGTGCTGCAGCACCTGGCTTGTGACAGCAGTGCTGCAGCACCTGGCTTGTGACAGCGGTGCTGCAGCACCTGGCTTGTGACAGTGGTGCTGCAGCACCTGGCTTGTGACAGTGGTGCTGCAGCACCTGGCTTGTGACAGCAGTGCTGCAGCACCTGGCTTGTGACAGCAGTGCTGCAGCACCTGGCTTGTGACAGCGGTGCTGCAGCACCTGGCTTGTGACAGTGGTGCTGCAGCACCTGGCTTGTGACAGTGGTGCTGCAGCACCTGGCTTGTGACAGTGGTGCTGCAGCACCTGGCTTGTGACAGTGGTGCTGCAGCACCTGGCTTGTGACAGTGGTGCTGCAGCACCTGGCTTGTGACAGTGGTGCTGCAGCACCTGGCTTGTGACAGTGGTGCTGCAGCACCTGGCTTGTGACAGCGCTGCTGCAGCACCTGGCTTGTGACAGTGGTGCTGCAGCACCTGGCTTGTGACAGTGGTGCTGCAGCACCTGGCTTGTGACAGCGGTGCTGCAGCACCTGGCAGCAGGTGACAGACTATTGTGTGCCGCTGATTAAACTCAAGGATGGATGGATGGATGGATGGATGCTCCCCTCCCCTCCCCTCCCCTCCCACCTCAGCTGATGAGGAACCCACTCTATTATGCTCCTGTCTAATTACAGAACGTTCCGGGGCCTTGGCCACGGACGACAACCCTGAGCCCGGCCGTCGTTTCAGAGACGACAGGACAGGAAGTGAGGGGGGTTGGGGGGGTGGCATGGAGGAAGGAGGCGGAGGCGAGGGAGGAAAGGAGCAGACAGACGGGGGCTGCGTTAATGAGGTGAACGGCAAGAATGGAAAAGGTGAGAATCAATCAAGGGAGAGAGAGAGGAAGCGGGGATGACCGGGTTGGAGATTGTTCGTTACGGGGGGGGGGGGGGGGGGGGGCTGAGGGACGGGAAGGGAAGGGATGGGGGGAGGGGAGGGGAGGGGAGGGGAGGGGAGGGGAGGGGAGGAGAGGGGAGGGGAGGGGAGGGGAGGGGAGGGGAGGGGAGGGGAGGGGAGGGGGCAGTGGGTAATGCATGGCAAGTAGAGTCTGGAGAGGAGAGGGAGAAAGAGCGTGCAATTAGACTCCATTGTATAGAAAGGGGAGATCAACACAAGAGGAAAGAGTGATGCAGGAGATTCATTACACTTGTCACGAAAGCCCAGTGTCTCCAACGGCACTTACATGAATATCTATGCAGGGCGTTATGAATCTCAGTCATATCTTCACTGGCCCCATAACAAGCTCTCTGTGATGAATAGCCCGTCACACGGGGGACCCGGGCCCTGCGAGATGCTCGCTTTGTGCTTAAATGGCCGTCAGAAGCGCACTAAGCGGTTTGTACACGTCGAAAAGCGAGGCTGGGTGAGATGTGTCCTCCTCAGCACGTGGAGCAGAAGCAGAGGCAGAGTCCCTCAAAGCTCTTATGCCCCCCCCCCCCCCGCCCCACAAACTGTGGCTCAATTCACCACCTGCACCACAGCATCACGAATGGTTCTACCATCAAAGAAAAAACACGGGAGAAATGTTAATTTTCCCCAAGTCTTGGATTTTCCAGCCATGCCTACAGTGACTTGTACTGTAAATAGCTTTCATCATGATTCCCTTACCCTGCAGAGAGCATAGGAACAACAGGAGAGAAAGCAGGGCTCTGACATGTTTTCTACAAGAGAGCAGGAAGAGGTAGTCACAACAAAAGGGTTTGTGTGGAACGAAAACAAAGCGGATGAAAAAAATGGAGGTGCTTGTATTGCTCCTTGAGACCAGAGAGGAGGCGAACACCAGTATTTTTAGAGCCGCTGAACTGACAGAGGAACTGTGAGATGTTTATCATTTTTGGAGTCATGTGTTTTTGCTCTTCTGAGATGTGAGGTCTGGTCTTCTGAGATGTGAGGTCTGGTGGGCAGCTGCCCGGCCCACTTTCTGATTGACATGCTGTTGGGGGCGGGACTGCTCGACAGGGCAGACAGACATTGAGAAAAACAGGAAGAGGGCCATTGATTTCCTTTTGCTGAATTAGCAACGATCCTCTTGCCATTTTGTTCTATCTTTTGTCTCGCACTAATGGTATTCTGAGGTTTTATTCGATAAGATTCCTCATATAAGCTGAGATTGAAGTTCAGATGCTTTGTTGTAGCTGGAATGCATTTAGCTTTTGGCTGCTCCAACCAAAACATCACACAGACAGCACTTTGTATTACACCGCATGTCAATACCAAAGCCATTCACACAGGTCTCTCTGTCCAAATGTTTTACACTGCATGTCAATACCAAAGCCATTCACACAGGTCTCTGTCTGTCCAAATGTTTTACACTGCATGTCAATACCAAAGCCATTCACACAGGTCTCTGTCTGTCCAAATGTTTTACACTGCATGTCAATACCAAAGCCATTCACACATGTCTCTGTCTGTCCAAATGTTTTACACTGCATGTCAATACCAAAGCCATTCACACAGGTATCTGTCTGTCCAAATGTTTTACACTGCATGTCAATACCAAAGCCATTCACACAGGTCTCTCTGTCCAAATGTTTGACACTGCATGTCAATACCAAAGCCATTCACACAGGTATCTGTCTGTCCAAATGTTTTACACTGCATGTCAATACCAAAGCCATTCACACAGGTCTCTCTGTCCAAATGTTTTACACTGCATGTCAATACCAAAGCCATTCACACAGGTCTCTCTGTCCAAATGTTTTACACTGCATGTCAATACCAAAGCCATTCACACAGGTATCTGTCTGTCCAAATGTTTTACACTGCATGTCAATACCAAAGCCATTCACACAGGTCTCTCTGTCCAAATGTTTTACACTGCATGTCAATACCAAAGCCATTCACACAGGTCTCTCTGTCCAAATGTTTTACACTGCATGTCAATACCAAAGCCATTCACACAGGTCTCTCTGTCCAAATGTTTTACACTGCATGTCAATACCAAAGCCATTCACACAGGTATCTGTCTGTCCAAATGTTTTACACTGCATGTCAATACCAAAGCCATTCACACAGGTCTCTCTGTCCAAATGTTTTACACTGCATGTCAATACCAAAGCCATTCACACAGGTCTCTCTGTCCAAATGTTTTACACTGCATGTCAATACCAAAGCCATTCACACAGGTATCTGTCTGTCCAAATGTTTTACACCGCATGTCAATACCAAAGCCATTCACACAGGTCTCTCTGTCCAAATGTTTTACACTGCATGTCAATACCAAAGCCATTCACACAGGTATCTGTCTGTCCAAATGTTTGACACTGCATATCAATATGAAAGCCATTCACACAGGTCTCTGTCTGTCCAAATGTTTTACACTGCATGTCAATACCAAAGCAATTCACACAGGTCTCTGTCTGTCCAAATGTTTGACACTGCATGTCAATACCAAAGCCATTCACACAGGTCTCCATCTGTCCAAATGTTTTACACTGCATGTCAATACCAAAGCCATTCACACAGGTCTCTGTCTGTCCAAATGTTTTACACTGCATGTCAATACCAAAGCCATTCACACAGGTCTCTGTCTGTCCAAATGTTTTACACTGCATGTCAATACCAAAGCCATTCACACAGGTCTCTGTCTGTCAAAATGTTTTACACTGCATGTCAATACCAAAGCCATTCACACAGGTCTCTGTCTGTCCAAATGTTTGACACTGCATGTCAATACCAAAGCCATTCACACAGGTCTCTCTGTCCAAATGTTTGACACTGCATGTCAATACCAAAGCCATTCACACAGGTCTCTCTGTCCAAATGTTTTACACTGCATGTCAATACCAAAGCCATTCACACAGGTCTCTGTCTGTCCAAATGTTTGACACTGCATGTCAATACGAAAGCCATTCACACAGGTCTCTGTCTGTCCAAATGTTTTACACTGCATGTCAATACCAAAGCCATTCACACAGGTCTCTGTCAAAATGTTTGACACTGCATGTCAATACCAAAGCCATTCACACAGGTCTCCGTCTGTCCAAATGTTTTACACTGCATGTCAATACCAAAGCCATTCACACAGGTCTCCGTCTGTCCAAATGTTTTACATTGCATGTCAATACCAAAGCCATTCACACAGGTCTCCGTCTGTCCAAATGTTTTACATTGCATGTCAATACCAAAGCCATTCACACAGGTCTCCGTCTGTCCAAATGTTTTACATTGCATGTCAATACCAAAGCCATTCACACAGGTCTCCGTCTGTCCAAATGTTTTACATTGCATGTCAATACCAAAGCCATTCACACAGGTCTCCGTCTGTCCAAATGTTTTACACTGCATGTCAATACCAAAGCCATTCAGTCACAGGTCTCTGTCTGTCCAAATGTTTTACACTGCATGTCAATACCAAAGCCATTCACAGTCACAGGTCTCTGTCTGTCCAAATGTTTGACACTGCATGTTAATACCAAAGCCATTCACACAGGTCTCCGTCTGTCCAAATGTTTTACACTGCATGTCAATACCAAAGCCATTCAGTCACAGGTCTCTGTCTGTCCAAATGTTTTACACTGCATGTCAATACCAAAGCCATTCACAGTCACAGGTCTCTGTCTGTCCAAATGTTTGACACTGCATGTTAATACCAAAGCCATTCACACAGGTCTCTGTCTGTCCAAATGTTTTACACTGCATGTCAATACCAAAGCCATTCACACAGGTCTCTGTCTGTCCAAATGTTTTACACTGCATGTCAATACCAAAGCCATTCACACAGGTCTCTGTCTGTCAAAATGTTTTACACTGCATGTCAATACCAAAGCCATTCACACAGGTCTCTGTCAGTCCAAATGTTTTACACTGCATGTCAATACCAAAGCCATTCACACAGGTCTCTGTCAGTCCAAATGTTTTACACTGCATGTCAATACCAAAGCCATTCACACAGGTCTCTGTCTGTCAAAATGTTTTGGGGTTCACATTGATCACCAGGGTCATTGCATGTTGCAGGACTCAGCACATTATCACATTGCTCTAATGAAGGAATGAAAGTCACTGTACAATCGTGTGATGACTGCCAGCTGTGATCCACCAGTACTGCATGATGAACTGCAAATATTTGGAGCCAGAAGTCACGTAAATTTGGACCACCTGTTATTGGTCCGTGATCATCGAGCTGCATGATCACTGGACAGGTGACCTGTCAATCACGCCCAAAACAACAGTCTTTTTTTATCATCTATCCTACTCTAAACGGGTGAGTTATATAAAAATGCACTCCCTTGGCATGAAATGAAATTCGCTATAGAGACCAAAACTGTTTTTGTGCCAAACATGTTTATTTCTGCTGTAAAGTCAGACATTTTAACATGTGTTTGAATGGGGGTTGACTCCCTTTTTGAGCCAGTCTCAAGTGGCCATTCGAGGAACTACACTTCAGCATTGGCCTCAATTTTCACAACCGGAACTCATCCCTCGGTGCTGACAGACTTCAGAGTATCGGCAACAGATGCGGCAGCCTTGCCACAACAAGCCCGTGTGTCCAGGCTTTGATAGCAACATAGCTAAGATCAACCCAGCCGCATGTGAAGCTTCACACTGGATTATTGGGGGAAGACGTTAATTAGGACACATTGTTCTTCTTGTGTTCTTCTCCAAGTACAGTAGTCTTCCTTTTAAGCCTGCACTCTCCCTCTGTCTGTCTCTCTCTCTCTCTCTCTCTCTCTCTCTCTCTCATGCTCTCTCTCTCTCTCTCTTTCTCTCTCTCTCATGCTTTATCTCCCTCTCCCTCTTTCCCATTCTCTGGCTTTTGCTCCTTTTAATCTGACAAGTAAAATGGAACACAAGTGGGGCACACGGCACAAAGGCAGTGTTTGCTGGTGGCTGCTGCTGGGTCAGTTTGTTACACAGGTCACTGTGAAGAGTGAGAGTACTATCATGGGCTCCTCGGGGAAGACGTGGTTCGAGAGGCCATCGCTCAACTGAAAGGTCACAGGTTTGATAGAGACAGAGCTGGTGTGTCCAAAAACCTTGTCCTGTCAAAATGGCCTTTGCCTGAGACACTGAGCCTCTATGCTTTCTCTCTCTGTGCTGCTCTAATGCCTGGAAATGGAAATGTTTGAACATCCTCCTCTCTCCTCTCTCCTCTCCACCTTGACTCCTCACATGGGTGGGACAGAGAGGACTGGAACTAGAGGGGCCCAAGACAAACTGCATGAAATAGGACACGCCCATCACGGCTCCGTTCACTCCCATTCACCAGCGTCATTTTCCTTGAATGAAACATAGCTAAAAGCTGTTGTGTGTTGGGGCTGCGCAGACAACAAATGTAAAAAATCACCAATTAAAGTTTTTTTGTACTCCCGAGCAAAACAAAGGAAGCCATTGAGCATTTGCGAGAAGGAAATGTGGATTTAGCTGTCAAGGAAGTAAGTTGTAAGTGTTCATCTTCCATATATATGATCTTTGTGTGCAACTACGTGACATAGGAGAATGCCAGCGCGCCTGATGCCATCTGTCTGACATTACACCAGCGTTATTTTCATTAATTTAAACATGCCTAAAAGCTCATGTCGTAGTATTTCACTTCAGGCCACTGTGTGGGATCGTTTATCCAGCCTTGTTTGGCCAATGAAAAGGGACACTGCTCCAGGCCAACTGAGTTCATTTTCTCGATGTACCTTTCCCTCTCCGTTGGAGGAAGTGTACTGAAATAATCTTTTGACATTATCTAAAAAGAAAATTGTCCAAATCCCTGTAAAACCCCGCAAAACTATTTCTATCTGACGAGAGTTCCTCCGTTCGCCCCGGTTAGCCGCGGTTTGTTTTGCTAGCTGCAGTCGTCAGGCAGTGCTTCTTTGTATTTTCCCCCGTCTTGGCTTCTGAATGATGACGCGTTTTGCAGTGTCTCTATGCAATCGCAACGTCCTGGGTTGGATTCAAACCACTCTTTGTTTCGTCTTCCCAGTCCCTCTCCTAAATCTTCCCGTCTCTCTCAACTTTGAACTGTCTACGTGAAAATGACAAAAACAAGCGTTAAAAAAGAAGGCAAATGGGCATTGGGCATAGAGATGCTAACCTTCGCCATTCTTCCCAGTGGACTTGACTGGATCCGATGCTGATTGGCTGAAGGAGTTGTCTGTCAAGGTAAGTACTCCCGCCCACTGGGTTCGATGTGGGTGGCTGAAAGTCCAGACTGACACGTGGAGCAAAACAGAATGTGAGGTCATGTGATCAGGATGGTTATACCAGGTTCCATTGGCTGGACACTTATCCAAATTGCCTTAAAGTACTGAGTGCATGCATTTTAGTGTGAGTGGCCTCAAATGGAACTCAGGCCCCTAACTATGGCTGCATAACGCTACAGTACAAACTAAGGCAAACATTTCTAGACCCTCGTGCAACAAGGGGATCCCGAGTGCCAAACGTGGAATTGCTTTTTCAACTCAATGGATTTGTCGCTTTGAATGCCCAAGGACAATACGTCATGAGAAATATACACGAAGAAGAGAGAACAGAGGAGTAAACGACAGTGTCTGCCTCAGACTTGTCCTGTTTTCAAGGCTCTGGCCAGCGCCGCAGCTCGCTACGACCTCGGCCAACCTCATCTGTACAGTCTCCAGGCCCGGGTACCGTCCGTCTGCGCACGCACACACACACACACACACACACACACACACACACACGTCCAGGGAGCTATTGCCATGGGAACCAACCCCTCTATGACTATTCCCTTCTCAGGAGAATAATAGGTACCAATCTTTCTCCCTCAGCCTCTCTCTCTCTCTCTCTCTCTTTGTCTGTCTTTGTCGACCTCTCTCTCCCTCTCGTCTCTCCTTTGCGGCTATGAGCTCTCATCTTTCTCGTCCTCCACATCCCACTCTCTCACCCCTCATTTCATCTCCAGGACTCTTTCTTCTTGCTCTATGTAGGAGCAGACTCCCATGTCCTGCTCACCTCCCTTCCTCTCAACATGAGTTTGATATCTTCTGCATTATCTATTCACACAGTTCTCTGAAGCTTCTCAAGCTTTTTCATGCAGGACCCCTCATTTAGTCCACATTAGAGCCACGGGCGCCCATTTGATGACATTTTGTCTCTTGGACCAGATATGATTTTGTCCAGAATCCCAAGACTATCTGTACTCGTAGGTATAGAGAAGAGATAACAGTGAAACTATGATCAAAAACGTGTCACTTGTTGACATTCTCTAATTGTTTTTTTTTTATTGTTTTTTTTTTTTTTATCCCATTTTTATCCCCCATTAGTGCTAATTAATTTATTTATCCTGGTTGCTACTCCACCCTCTGCCGATCTGGGGAGAGCCGAAACTGGCTCCATGCTTCCTCCGAGACATGGGCAGTTAGCCAGCCGTTTCTTTTCACCTGACAGGGGAAGCTTCACCGGTAGGACATAGCACGTGGGAGGTTCACGCTATTCCAACCAGTTCCCCTCCCTCTGAACAGGCGCCCTTAACGACCAGAGGAGGAACCACATTAGCAACCAGGATATTGCATGTTTTTGGTGAAGGGGGTTCCTATATGAAGGAAACCCCCGGGAGGCACGGGGAGAACATGCAAACTCCACACAGAAAGGCCCTTTTGACGACCCCACCCGGGCGGTGGGCACTCGAGGACATGCGGACGGGCACGCATTCCTTCAGCGGTCACAGCGTCCCAGGTGGGAATCGAACCCAGGACCTTCGAGCTGTGAGGCAACAGCGCTTACCACTGCACCACCGTATCCCCCTACATTCTCTAATTGTGTTAACCTCTTGTAAATGAAATAATGCTATAATTTAACAATTTATCAATTTACTGGAGATCCCCTGAAATCCCCTCAAGGACCAGTGGTGGTCCGCAGCCCCCTTGTTGAGAACCACTGCTCTAAAGTGAAAAGCAAAACATTGTCTAAAACATCACCTGCATAAACACGTAACGGGGTGTTTTCAGGCTGTAGCCGTACAAGAAATGCACGGTGAGAGAAGAATTTTGTCGTTTGGAGAAAGGGGGTGAGAGGCAGATACAGTACTTGGATATAAATAGAAAATTCTTTTGGTTGCCCCTTGCTATTTGTCTTCAAAACATGGAGGACTTTGAAGAGATTTCCCAAGAGTTACTCATTGCTTTCTGTGAACTTGCTCCAGGCAGGTCATTTTTTATTAAAGCCTGCCGCCAAAGCCAAGTTCTGCGCTTTTCAGACACCTTATCGACATGTCCGTGTTGAACATTAGCCAATCAATACTGCTGCAATTTTCTTGACCACCCATTACAGCAGGAGTCAATTTGCCTTACAGAAATATCAAGGGAGATGTTTTTTTCCACGGTTAAGCTACGACAGAACTGGCTGAATATTGGCTCTTGTGCTTCCCTTCTGTGCTTGGAGGAGTCCTCCTAATATGTGTAGGCCTCCAGGGCGGCGCCGGAGGCCTGAATAACTTACTATCTTCAAAAGCAGCATCAGCGCCACCTCACCACAGAGGAAGTCATCTTTGCCCCAGATCTTGTAACCGACTGTTTCAGCTGGAAAAAGATGACGTCCCTGTTGTGAGAAGTGCAAATTGAACGTACCCATCTTGTACCAGTTTGTCATTCCTAGCCATATTTACTAGCCATACACAGAGTTGCTGCTGATAAGGACCAAAGTATGATTTCTGCAATTGCAAAATGTTAATAATTGACTATCTACTTTATATAATACAGACGATTCACTCAGTCAACTAAGCATTCAAATGAGCTTGTACTACTACAATGAAAAAGTGCCATAATTAGTGTTACGCATCTTTCACGTTATAAGGGTAGATGTCACTGCCTCACATAGATATCTCATTCTGGAATCAAAATGCTTCATATTTCAACCATGTCTCCACTTTGAAGCTTTGTGTGTGATGTCCTCTTTGGAATAAAACAAGAATAGCATGAGAATAGCGGAGTCGAATGAAATGTAAATGGTTTGAAAATAATGACATTTCAGTTAAAAGTAGGCCACGCTTTCCAAGTATTCTAATATTGTGCAACGTCTCTCTATGGGTGTGTGTGTGTGTCTATACATACTGAGCAGAGAGGAACACCCTTTAGGGTTTAAATCAACCAAAGCTTGCCAATTACCTTAATAAAATTTCACGCTGTACAGAGGAATCACTATGCCTGGATTAGATGGCAAACAGAAGTTGATTAAAATGCATGTTTGCTAAAAAAGACTAGAGCGAAGAGAATCAACACGAGCTCCACACTCAGAAAACCTACTGTACATATTGGTGGCTTAGAAGATGAGGATCGAGAAATGAAACTACTAGCAGCACATTGGCTGCTACTGTATGTTTGAACAGACAGACCTACTAACAGCACATTGGCTGCTACTGTATGTTTGAACAGACAGACCTACTAACAGCACATTGGCTGCTACTGTATGTTTGAACAGACAGACCTACTGTACTAACAGCACATTGGCTGCTACTGTATGTTTGAACAGACAGACCTACTAACAGCACATTGGCTGCTACTGTATGTTTGAACAGACAGACCTACTAACAGCACATTGACTGCTACTGTATGTTTGAACAGACAGACCTACTAACAGCACATTGACTGCTACTGTATGTTTGAACAGACAGACCTACTAACAGCACATTGGCTGCTACTGTATGTTTGAACAGACAGACCTACTAACAGCACATTGACTGCTACTGTATGTTTGAACAGACAGACCTACTAACAGCACATTGGCTGCTACTGTATGTTTGAACAGACAGACCTACTAACAGCACATTGACTGCTACTGTATGTTTGAACAGACAGACCTACTAACAGCACATTGACTGCTACTGTATGTTTGAACAGACAGACCTACTGTACTAACAGCACATTGGCTGCTACTGTATGTTTGAACAGACAGACCTACTAACAGCAC
>NC_139623.1:108019160-108039160 GCF_964638095.1 Poromitra crassiceps
TATATGAAGCTCCACCTCACGTTAGTCGGCTGTGCAATGGAGTGGGGCGAGGAGGAACGAATTCCACCCAAACCTAGTCCAAAAAAAAAAAAAAAAAAAAAAATCTTTTTTTTTTTTTTTTATAATTAAAAAATCGATCCAAATGCCACAGGATCGATTCCAATCCTTAACGATCGATTATCGATTTTCGATAATTGATGAACATCCCTAGTAATAAGCCGGTTATTGCACTTCGAGGTGTCCATGAACAGAAATGATTGGACGACATTCAGGCGTGAACCGGTTGCCTCCGCGTGCATTAACCCTTGCATGTCGTGCATTAACCCTTGCATGTTGTGCGTACAGTATGTGTGTGGCAGCCTGGGACAACCCTTCACATGTCGCTGCTACACATTGTTGGTAAGGAGCCAAAGATCAAGAACCTAAAAACATATGGCCTAAAAACAAAATGTACAGGTCAAAAAGGGCAAAGTAAAACTAGACATTACTGCAGGAGCAGCTTGCAGTAAGAACTTCAGATAGAGCATGTTTAAAACTGGACAGAGGAATGGAAGAGACCAGTTTTAAACGGGACTGCAGGTCGTTCCACGACCAGGGACCAAAGTAGGAGAGACTCTTTTTTAGTAGAGGAGTACTGTAGTAGTAGGTGTATGCGTGTTTGTTTGTGTGTGTGTGTGTGTGTGTGTCTTTGCATGTTTTGTCTTAGTGTATCAGTGTGTATATATGTAGGTGGCTGTGTGTGTGTGTGTGTGTGTGTGTGTGTGTGTGTGTGTGTCTTTATGTGTATCTGTGTCTGTGTTTTTGTGTCTTTGCATGTGTGTCTTTATGTGAGTGTATTTTGTCTTTGTGTACTATGTACTGTATGTATTTAGGTGGCTTCATGTGTGTGTGTGTGTGTGTGTGTGTGTGTGTGTGTGTGTGTGTGTGTGTGTGTGTGTGTGTGTGTGTGTGCATGCATTTTATCTTGTGTGTGTGTGTTTTATCTTTTTGTGTCTGTACATGGTGGTGTGTGCGTGTCTGTAACCATCATTATGTGTGTCTTTTACGCACGTGTGTGTGCGTGTGCGTGTGTGTGTGTGTATGCGGGTGTGTGTGAGAACTCCTGACCCGCCAACACTGAAGGGTTAACGCAGCCCGACGCTCCACTACTCACCAGCTGGAACTGATTAACAGCGGTTCAGTCAGACGGGGCTCTCTCACTCACTCACACTCTCTCTCTCGCTCTCTCTCTCTCTCACACACACACACACACACACACACACACACACACACACACACACACACACACACACACGCACACAAATCTCTTTTTTTCCTCATTACCCCTCTCTCTCTCATGCCCTCTCCTCTCCTCCCTGACTCTCCGCCCTTCCTTCTCCTCCTGCCATCCTTCAACTTGTTTTTCATTGGAACCTCCTCGTCTCGTCATGCTCCTTCACGCATCAGCTCCCAAGCTGAAGCACGCAGCTTCTGCATGTAAACATCCAGGCGTACAGGACGGCCAGGCACGCATAGAGGAGCACACAGGCACACAAACACACGCACACTCTGTACACCTAGTCACCTACACATATTACAGTACACAACACACTTATCAAACACAGTCACACAAACGCTCTGTACACCTATACATACAGTACACAACACACTTATCAAACACACTCACACAAACGCTCTGTACACCTATACATACAGTACACAACACACTTATCAAACACACTCACACAAACGCTCTGTACACCTATACATACAGTACACAACACACTTATCAAACACACTCACACAAACACTCTGTACACCTATACATACAGTACACAACACACTTATCAAACACACTCACACAAACGCTCTGTACACCTATACATACAGTACACAACACACTTATCAAACACACTCACACAAACACACTTATCAAACACACTCACACAAACACTCTGTACACCTACACATACAGTACACAACACACTTATCAAACACACTCACACAAACACTCTGTACACCTACACATACAGTACACAACACACTTATCAAACACACTCACACAAACGTTCTGTACACCTATACATACAGTACACAACACACTTATCAAACACACTCACACAAACACTCTGTACACCTATACATACAGTACACAACACACTTACCAAACACACTCACACAAACACTCTGTACACCTACACATACAGTACACAACACACTTCTAAAACACAGTCACACAAACACTCTGTACACCTATACATACAGTACACAACACACTTATCAAACACACTCACACAGACACTCTGTACACCTATACATACAGTACACAACACACTCACACAAACACACTCACACAAACACTCTGTACACCTATACATACAGTACACAACACACTTATCAAACACACTCACACAAACACTCTGTACACCTATACATACAGTACACAACACACTTATCAAACACACTCACACAAACACTCTGTACACCTATACATACAGTACACAACACACTTATCAAACACACTCACACAAACACTCTGTACACCTATACATACAGTACACAACACACTTATCAAACACACTCACACAAACGCTCTGTACACCTATACATACAGTACACAACACACTTATCAAACACACTCACACAAACACTCTGTACACCTACACATACAGTACACAACACACTTATCAAACACACTCACACAAACGTTCTGTACACCTATACATACAGTACACAACACACTTATCAAACACACTCACACAAACACTCTGTACACCTATACATACAGTACACAACACACTTATCAAACACACTCACACAAACGCTCTGTACACCTATACATACAGTACACAACACACTTATCAAACGCACTCACACAAACACTCTGTACACCTATACATACAGTACACAACACACTTATCAAACACACTCACACAAACACTCTGTACACCTATACATACAGTACACAACACACTTATCAAACACACTCACACAAACACTCTGTACACCTATACATACAGTACACAACACACTTATCAAACACACTCACACAAACACTCTGTACACCTATACATACAGTACACAACACACTTATCAAACACACTCACACAAACACTCTGTACACCTATACATACAGTACACAACACACTTATCAAACACACGCACACAAACACTCTGTACACCTATACATACAGTACACAACACACTTATCAAACACACTCACACAAACACTCTGTACACCTATACATACAGTACACAACACACTTATCAAACACACTCACACAAACACTCTGTACACCTATACATACAGTACACAACACACTTATCAAACACACTCACACAAACACTCTGTACACCTATACATACAGTACACAACACACTTATCAAACACACTCACACAAACACTCTGTACACCTATACATACAGTACACAACACACTTATCAAACACACTCACACAAACACTCTGTACACCTATACATACAGTACACAACACACTTATCAAACACACTCACACAAACACTCTGTACACCTATACATACAGTACACAACACACTTATCAAACACACGCACACAAACACTCTGTACACCTATACATACAGTACACAACACACTTATCAAACACACTCACACAAACACTCTGTACACCTATACATACAGTACACAACACACTTATCAAACACACTCACACAAACACTCTGCACACACACCTATACATACAGTACACAACACACTTATCAAACGCACTCACACAAACACACTTATCAAACACACTCACACAAACACTCTGTACACCTATACATACAGTACACAACACACTTATCAAACACACTCACACAAACACTCTGTACACCTATACATACAGTACACAACACACTTATCAAACACACTCACACAAACACTCTGTACACCTATACATACAGTACACAACACACTTATCAAACACACTCACACAAACACTCTGTACACCTATACATACAGTACACAACACACTTATCAAACACACTCACACAAACACTCTGTACACCTATACATACAGTACACAACACACTTATCAAACACACTCACACAAACACTCTGTACACCTATACATACAGTACACAACACACTTATCAAACGCACTCACACAAACACTCTGTACACATATACATACAGTACACAACACACTTATCAAACGCACTCACACAAACACTCTGTACACCTATACATACAGTACACAACACACTTATCAAACGCACTCACACAAACACTCTGTACACCTATACATACAGTACACAACACACTTATCAAACACACTCACACAAACACTCTGTACACCTATACATACAGTACACAACACACTTATCAAACACACTCACACAAACACTCTGTACACCTATACATACAGTACACAACACACTTATCAAACACACTCACACAAACACTCTGTACACCTATACATACAGTACACAACACACTTATCAAACGCACTCACACAAACACTCTGTACACCTATACATACAGTACACAACACACTTATCAAACGCACTCACACAAACACTCTGTACACCTATACATACAGTACACAAACACACTTATCAAACACACTCACACAAACACTCTGTACACCTATACATACAGTACACAACACACTTATCAAACACACTCACACAAACACACTTATCAAACACACTCACACAAACACACTTATCAAACACACTCATGCAAACACTGTACACCTATACATACAGTACACAACACACTTATCAAACACACTCACACAAACACACTTATCAAACACACTCACACAAACACTCTGCACACCTATACATACAGTACACAACACACTTATCAAACACACTCACACAAACACACTTATCAAACACACTCACACAAACACACTTATCAAACACACTCACACAAACACTCTGCACACCTATACATACAGTACACAACACAACAGACTTATCACGCACACTCCCCTCTCTTGCTCAGTGCTAGTAGGAGCGCTTTGATACTGTATGCCTGAGCCAAGCACATGATGAAATGCTGTCAGGGTGCACTGATCACATCCAGGTAGACATTTTTGGCATTCTCACTCCACTCCTACCATCCATCACGTGACTTCAAAACAACCATGGATGCATGATGAACGCCCTGAGTGTGTGTGCGCGTGCGTGTGTGCGCGTGCTTGTGAGAGCGTGCGTGTGTGCATGTGTGCGCGTGCTTGTGAGAGCGTGTGTGTGTGTGTGCGTAACGCATGTGTGTGTGTGTGTGTGTGTGTGTGTGTGTGTGTGTGTGTGTGTGTGTGTGTGTGTGTGTGTGTGTGTGTGTGTGTGTGTGTGTGTGTGTGTGTTTGTGTGTGCGTGTGCGTGGGTGAGAACATGTGTTTGTGGGCGTTGTGTGTGTTGTGTGGTAGCAGTGTGGGCTTGTTGCTCATAAGCCAAACTTGTGGCTTGCGGCATCGTTTAATGAATCAACTGGCTGTGATTAATGGTTGTTGTACCAAGTTTACATCGACTGCTGTCCGAGGAAGCAGACATTATTATTGTGATCCTAACAGACTCGGTAGAGCAGGAAGTCTCATGCACATTTTGGTGATGTTGAAAGGAAGATGCAACATGGCAGGCTCGCTGTCTTGCACACACATCAAAAAACTAACTCACCTGTTTCAGAATCTTAGCCGAGTTGAAAAAGTTCAGCGTTGAGATGCGAAGGCAGAGTCTGGACCAGCACCTCCAGAGGAGAAACACATTCTACTCGACAGCAGGGAGAGCGGTCCGCAGCAGACAAGAGGAAGGGATCCTGTCCTAAAAGCTGGCAGAGGGTCCTGTGGGTCTGGCTCTGTGCTCCAAAGGTTTCCTCTGGCAGGCAGGCAGGCCGGGAGAGTGGAGTGTCTTCTTCACACACAGGCTCAGCTCCAGCGGTTCATCTGGTCTCTCCTCCAGCGGCAGTCTCAGCACCTCGCGCGGTTCAGGCTGCAAACAGACTTGTACGCTCGGTGTGTTTAGGTCATGCTCAAAGTATGCCTGTACCGATGTTCTGCAAGCTCAGGGAAACCACATCCTGTCACATATCTATACCTCCCCCGTCTCGCTCTCCCTCTCTCCCTCTGTGCTTTGCTCTCCTTCTCTCTCTGTGTCTGTCTGCTATGTTCTCTCTCTCTCCCTCTCTCTTTTCTCAGTCTTTCTTGCTCGCTCTCTCCCGCTCCCCTGTGATTGTCTGAAGCAACTGAGCGCTCTGACCCAGTCTGTTCTGCACAGCCTCTCTACCTCCCTCTCTCTCTCTCTCTACCTCTCTCTCTCTCTCTACCTCCCTCTCTCTCTCTCTCTCTCTACCTCCCTCTCTCTCTCTCTCTCTCTCTCTCTACCTCCTCTCTCTCTCTCTCTCTCTCTCTCTCTCTCTCTCTCTCTCTCTCTCTCGCTCGCTCGCTCACTCTCCGGCAGCCGCACTAGTTCCAGTCGACTGACGGAAGAATCCATCTGAGGAGGAGAAGGCTGGGGGGGAAACAGAGGGAGAGGGGAGGGAGGGAGGAAGAGGAAAAGGAAAGGGGTGGGGGTAGAGTGGGTGGGATGGGGGCTTTACTGGGAAATACCAGAGGGAGAGAGCAGGGCAGGGAAGGGGGGGGGGGGGGCGAGGGGGAGGCTGTTGTTTAGGGAGTGATAGACTAAAGAAAGATGGTGGTAGTTAGTTAGAGATACTTTGTTTTGAGAGAAAGATGGAGAGAAGTAGATGGAAAGCAATAGAATGCTGTGCCATATAGTCAATACATTTGCGCACGCACACACACACACACACACACACACACACACACACACACACACACACACACAGAGCACTTTATTAGGAACACCATACTAATACTGGGTAGGTATCAGCTTTCAGCTCAATGTCAACCAGCTACCGAAGTGCCATCCGCCTCAAGGTTCGACGTGTTGCATGAACAGGTTATCTGAGTTACTGCTGCCTTTCTGTCAGCTCCAACCAGTCTGACCATTCTCCTCTGACTTCTGACCTCTCAAGGCGTATCTGTCCACAGAGCTGCTGCTCACTGGATGTTTTTGGAGAAGATCAGCAGTTTGAGAAATACTCAAACCAGCCCATCAGGCACCAACAACTATGCCACGGTCAAAGTCACTGAGATCACATTTTATTTGCCATTCTGATGTTTGATGTGAACATGAACTGAAGCTGCTGATCTGTAATCTGCATGATCCTATGCATTGCACTGCTGGCACATGATTGGCTGAATGGATAATTGCATGAATAAGCAGGTGTATTCACCTTATTCTTTGCCCACACATGAACGCTTCCGCATTACGTCATTCCATAATAGTATTTCCGTTTTGACTTGCCAAAAACTCCGCAGGCAAGATGGCTGCGCACACTCCGCATCTAAACTGGCAGAATTACTCCGCCATAAACTAACATATCTTGGCCAATACGTATGTAACATGCAAAATAAAACAACCCGTAATATCTTAATTTTATGTAGAATGCAGAGGATATGTAACTGTTTAGTTAAACTTGCATTCCAGGAATATTGTGCTCTTAAGATGACGTTAGTGGAGTCGAGGCTGTTGCGTCCTGAAACCCACTAGCGTAACCTATGTGCGATTCGAAATAACGCATCCGAGATAGAAACGTTATGAATATACAGTAGCCACGTTATAAACAACAAACTAACGCTGTTGATCCGTATGGAAACAGTGTTACTCGAAATGGTTAAAAGTTATTATCAATTTGGTCATTCAGTGGCATTTTACTGCCATATAACATAACTAACTAGTGGCTAATCACAGAAGCCACAGAAGGCAACTAGCGCTGAACCGGAAGAACAAATACGTTTGCGTTGAACGCGGAAGAGAGAAAAAGTGGGCGTGGTGAATAAGGTGAATAGCAGGGGTGTTTCTATGGGCGGGCCGGGTAGGCACAGGCCCGCCCACTTCTTGCCCTCGCCCAGCCAATCAACTTGCTGTTTTTTTTTGTTTTGTTTTTGCTGTTGTTGTTGTTGTTGTCGTTAATAAATCACCTAAAATGACAATGTGTGGTTTGCAGTCTTTGTCTACTCTGTTTATTTGTGTGATTCAACATTACATTTCATTTCCTGTGTGATGTTTGCATCGGAAATCTACCACAATGCAGCGCTGCCCAAATGCGCAAAATTGTTTGTTTTCTAGAGGCAAACTTGCTGCTGCCTTGCTAGCTAATGGTTTTGTAGCTTAAAAACACAGGGCACAGAGTCTAATGCATGACGACTTCATGACATCCAGAAATGTTGCGCGCGAAGCGTGCAAAATTCCTAGATGTTATGGATTGTCTGTGCCCCACCAATTTGATCCAGGCCCACCTATAATTGAATTTCTGCCTACGCCACTGGTGTATAGGTGTTCCTTATAAAGTGCTCTGTGTGTGTGTGTGTGTGTGTGTGTGTGTGTGTGTGTGTGTGTGTGTGTGTGTGTACTGTGTACAGTTGTGTGTGTGTGTGTGTGTGTGTGTGTTCGTGAGGGAGAGAGAGAGGGAGAGAGAGAGAGAGAGAGAGAGAAAGAGAGAGTAATCCTCTACTGCACTCCTCTGTAGTGGCTATGCATATTTAATATGTCCGGGTCAAGACCTCCTATGTATTTATTATTTAAGCCAGTCTGTATGAAGGACCACTACTCTGTGCTCTGGAGACACTGCAGACCTGTGATACGTAATTTGTGATTTACTTTACAACCACCACAACGACCACCAAAACAACCACAGCACCACCCACAGCAGAGCCCATGTGGGTGCAGTCAGGAGGCAAACCCAAATCAGTATCAGTGCTGACGGCAGGCCGAGGTGTCCTCCACTCTGCCATTATCTCCCTGCAACACTACCAACACATCTCTTGATGTGAGGGGAAATGATTGGATGATTGGACGCTGACAAGGTGTGCACTAAGTGCTTTGTACTGGCTGCCTTGTGCGGGATTTCATCCACTCACTGTGTGGTTGATTGATTGATGGTTGAACATTTCGCACCACTTCACATTTACAGTAAGAAAATTAATAAGTGTGACGAAATGGACAGAGTGAAAAGCACCAGGACAATAAAACCTGGACTTTTTCTCCATTGTTATTATCACTGACAGCATCATCATCGCCGTTATATTTTTCTTATTACAGCTGACAGGTATTGCTTCAGCAACCAATTCTCACTCCCTTGTCAAATACTAATGTTTGGTTAGGACCACCCCTTGGCCTCACTTTTTAATGCACTGGGTAACCCATTTTCAGTGTTGGGGGTAACTCATTAGTTACAAACGTAACATATTACATGTAATATATTACTTTTAGCAGTAACTCCGTAATATAACTTTTACCAATAGGATTTCACTAATATTATACCAGTTACTTTGTCAAGTAACACAAGTTACAATTTGTTTGTTTTTTAATCAAAGCACATATTTAAATAAAGATACAATCATTTCCTAATCAAATTGTGTTTTGATGCAAAAAACCTCTATAGATGACAATAACAAAGGAAAAGGATAACATTTAGAATTTTGGACGGTTTACCCTGACTTCAAGACAGTTGAATTTATTTTTTGGGATGTTCTGGGGTGGCGACGTCATTCTGCTACTGCTGTTATTTTGGTAAAAGTAATGCAAAAGTAGTGTAATAAGTAATGAGTTACTCTACACAGACAGTAATGTTGTAAAGTAACTTATTAGTTTCAAATGAAAGTAATTAGTAATATGTAGTATATTACATTTTGAAAGTAACTTGCCCAACACTGCCCGTTTGTGTCATTTTTCCAAGTGCAGGGTAGTCCAATAGACTTCTATGGAACTCCCACAACGTGCAGGGTAGTCCAATAGACTTCTATAGAACTCCCACAATGTGCAGGGTAGTCCAATAGACTTCTATAGAACTCCCACAATGTGCAGGGTTGTCCAATAGACTTCTATAGAACTCCCACAATGTGCAGGGTAGTCCAATATACTTCTATAGAACTCCCACAACGTGCAGGGTAGTCCAATAGACTTCTATAGAACTCCCACAACGTGCAGGGTAGTCCAATAGACTTCTATAGAACTCCCACAATGTGCAGGGTAGTCCAATAGACTTCTATAGAACTTCCACAACATGCAGGGTAGGCCAATAGACTTCTATAGAACTCCCACAACGTGCAGGGTAGTCCAATAGACTTCTATAGAACTCCCACAACGTGCAGGGTAGTCCAATAGACTTCTATAGAACTCCCACAACATGCAGGGTAGTCCAATAGACTTCTATATAACTCCCACAATGTGCAGGGTAGTGCAATATACTTCGATAGAACTCCCGCAACGTGCAGGGTAGTCCAATAGACTTCTATAGAACTCCCACAACGTGCAGGGTAGTCCAATAGACTTCTATAGAACTCCCACAACGTGCAGGGTAGTCCAATAGACTTCTATAGAACTCCCACAACGTGCAGAGTAGTCCAATAGACTTCTATAGAACTCCCACAACGTGCAGGGTAGTCCAATAGACTTCTATAGAACTTCCACAACGTGCAGGGTAGTTCAATAGACTTCTATAGAACTCCCACAACGTGCAGGGTAGTCCAATAGACTTCTATAGAACTCCCACAACGTGCAGGGTAGTCCAATAGACTTCTATAGAACTCCCACAACGTGCAGGGTAGTCCAATAGACTTCTATAGAACTCCCACAATTTGCAGGGTAGTCCAATAGACTTCTATAGAACTTCCACAACGTGCAGGGTAGTTTAATAGACTTCTATAGAACTCCCACAACGTGCAGGGTAGTCCAATAGACTTCCATAGAACTCCCACAACGTGCAGGGTAGTCCAATAGACTTACACACACAACTTTATGACAACACAACATATGAAACCAACGCCACGGGAGTGCGGCCATTGGCCAGTAAGGGTGTGATGGGCAGGGAGGGCGGTGGATGGGTGTAAGCGTTTGCCTTTGATGCCAGAGACCCGGGGGTTCGATATCCAGCATGTTCAAAGTACAAGCATAGCCACATTCAAATATATATTTAAGCCTAATCCAAATCATTTCTCTAAGCTTAACCAAGTTGTTTCAGTTGCCTAACTATAGCCGTAACACAAGTTGTTGGCTACAGTCTCATGGCGTCAAAAAATTACAAATAAGGTGGAGTTGGAAATTTGGTGACCACAAAAAAGGGGCACCCAGTGCACCAAGGGGGCTCCTGACTAAACATCAGTATTTCAGGAGTTGGGAGTGAGAATGTATTGGCACCAGTAACAGCCTGCAGACACACAGTGTGTGACCCTCACATCTGACCCTCACATCTGGGCCACTGGTCAGATTGGACAGGATATTGGTTGGGGTTTAGCAGTACTGTGATGGCCCACTTACACCCCTAAAGGACCAGAGAACAACAACTTGTGCTTGAAGTGAATAACCACACCAAGAGCAATCCTGAATCCCACGAAACTCAGTCCACTCACCTATTTACTTGTGAAATGCAATTATTTTTTTCATACTGTACATGATTGTTATAAAATGGGCTCTTTTCAAGTGTATAGACATAGCCCCCTATTCTCCCACAGGCCTTCGGCGCTAAAACGGGCCTTAACCGCAAAAAAACGTGCCTTGCGCCTGTTTTGGGACGATATCAATATGGCTTTACGCTGCCAAATGCGCTTTAGGCCGAATGGGCGTGGCGCAGTCCCAGAATGGGCCAAAGTGGGCGTGTCGGCCTTAAATCTCGGCGTACTGATATCTTCGCACCTGCCGTAAATTTAGCGCTTTGCGCCTTTGAAAACCAGGCCTATTCAGTGCGCCAGTGCTCTTCTGCCTCTCCCCTGTCACCCTTCTCTGTCTCTCTCTGAAACCAGGCCTATTCAGTGCGCCAGTGCTCTTCTGCCTCTTCTCTGTCACCCTTCTCTCTCTCTCTCTGACTCCCTCGCTTAGACAGGCACAACACACTTCCCATATAGGAAAAATAAGTTGTAAGTTGTCTGGCCTGTCCCAGCATGCATTGTGCTTCTCCATTTCGCTACTAAATAGCAACCAAATGAGGCGAAATAGATATAAAAGGTCGATCTAAATTAATGTGTAATGGTAACACAACCTGCAATTGTACACATTTCAATATTGGACCAAATGAAACATCGAAATGAATACACCACCCTATGTGAAACATATATGTCCTCCTGGGCCTATATATATCTCTTATCGATTTAACATGATTTAGATAAGTGACAGCGGAACGCGCTGCGGAATAGAGCTGCAACGATTAATCGATTAGTCGATCGACAGAAAATTAATCGACAACTATTTTGATAATCGATTAATCGTTTTGAGTACAATTTTAAGAGAAAAGGGCCCCTATCGTTGCATCGGCGCAGTTTCTAGGCCGAGCGGCAGGCGCAGATCAAAGCAGTGGGCGTGGAAAGGCGCACTTGATATCGTCGTGCTGGCGCTAGATGCAGCCCAAAGCATTACAACCACGCCTTTTAGGCGTAAAATTATGCACCGTCATGCTCATTGGATAACTGCAATAAACGAATCGCACGCTTGCCTTTTTAGCTCCAATTCCAGTGATCCCGCAAAACCAGACGAAAGCCAAACGCTCTGCCCCCCCCCCCTCCCTTCATCCAGCCTGTCTGTCTGCATTATAGGCTATTATTCCATATTATTATGCTTCTCAAACCAATCTAACTGCAGTTTCAATACTGCAAGCATGTAAATACGCTACACTATAGCAAGATCAAAGTGAAAATAATGTTCTATGCATCAGCTAGAAAAATATAGCCTATTAGATTGGTGAAAGTTTGTCCAGAAAGATATCATTTTCTCTCGCCTGCTGCAGGAAGGATGATGCACATAAATATACCCTACATTATGTCAAGTCATTGCATAAATGTGTTTTTATTGTAAAACTAAATGTGAAATAGGGCCAAGTTATTGGAGGGACATCACAGTATAGCAGATGCCATTAGAAGCGCGTTCCGAAGCGCGTTCCGCTGTTACTTCTCTAAATCACGTTAACTCGACAAGGGGTATATATAGGCCCAGGAGGACATATATGTTTCACTTAGGGTGGTGTTTTAATTTCGATGATTTATTTGGTCCAATATTGAAATGTTCTACAATTGCAGGCTGTGTTACCATTACACATTATTTTAGATCGACCTTTTATATCTATCTCGCCTCATTTGGTTGCTATTTAGTAGCGAAATTTAGTACCCAATTGCATGCTGGGGCATTCACAGGCAGTCAGAGAGAGACAGTCGTATTGTGCCTGTCAGACTGCCTGCAGCCTCAAAGCGGTACGGACGGAGTTGTTTTACCCAGGCTGGAAGCGTTGTCACACAGGCTTGTGACAGTAACTCAACGCGGAAGGATTTATTTCACAATAAACTGGTAAACGCACACCAATGCCTGCTCCTGTCAGTAGGAGAGAGGGAGAGAGTGACACAGAGAAGGGTGACAGAGGAGAGAGGGGACGGACTGGCCCATTGAATAGGCCTGCTTTTCAAAGGCGCAAGGTGCTAAATTAACGGCAGGTCGGAAGATAGGAGTACGCCGGTATTTAGCGCCGACACGCCCACTTTGGCGCATTCAGGGACTCCGCCACGCCCATTCGGCCTAAAGCGCATTTGGCAGCCTAAAGCCTATTGCTATTTTCCCGAAACAGGCGCTAGGCACGTTTTTTTGCGGTTAAGGCCCGTAATAGCGCCGATGGCCTGTGGGAGAATAGGGCCCAAGGTCTAAATTCTCTGATTCCAGCTTCGTAAATGTGAATATTGTCTGGTTTCTTTACTCCTCTATGACAGTAAACTGATATTATCTTTGAGTTGTGGACAAAACAAGACATTTGAGGGCGTCATCTTGGGCTTTGGGAAACACTGATCGTCATTTGCCACCATTTTCTGTCATTTTATAGACCAAACAACTAATCGATTAATCGAGAAAAGAATCGACAGATTAATCGATTATGAAAATAATCGTTAGTTGCAGCCCTACTGCGGAACGCTTTCTACTGTCATGTGCTCTACTGTGATGTCCGCTCCAATAACTTGGCCCTACTTCACATTTAGTTTTACAATAAAAACACATTTATGCAATGACTTTACATAATGTAGGGTATATTTATGTGCATCATTCTACCTGCAGCAGGGGAGAGAAAACGATATTGTTCTGGACAAACTTTCACCAATATAAAATTAATCTCATCATATAGGGATAGGCTATATTTTTCTAGCTGATGCCTTTAGAACATTCTTTTCACTTTGATCTTGCTATAGTGTAGCGTATTTACATGCTTGCAGTATTTAAACTGCAGTTAGATTGGTTTGAGAAGCATAATAATATGGAATAATAGCCTATAATGGAGACAGACAGACTGGATGAAGGGAGGGGGGGGGGGGGGGCAGAGCGTTTGGCTTTCGTCGGGTTTTGCGGGACCTCTGGAATTGGAGCTAAAAAGGCAAGCGTGCGATTCGTTTATTGCAGTTATCCAATGAGCATGACGGTGCATAATTTTACGCTTAAAAGGCGTGGTTGTAATGCTTTAGGCTGCGTGTAGCGCCAGCACGACAATATCAAGTGCGCTGGTCCACGCCCACTGATTTGCGCTGCGCCAGGCGCTCGGCCTAGAAACAGCGCCGATGCAACGATAGGGGCCTATAGAGTCATGGGGCTCTATTCTCCCACAGGCCATCGGCGCTATTACGGGCCTTAACCGCAAAAAAACGTGCCTTGCGCCTGTTTCGGCAAGATAGCAATAGGCTTTAGGCTGCCAAATGCGCTTTAGGCCGAATGGGCGTGGCGCAGTCCCAAAGTGGGCGTGTCGGCGCTAAATACCAGCCTAGTGATATCTTGGGACCTGGCGTACATTTAGCGCTTTGCGCTTTTGAAAAGCAGGCCTATTCTGTGCCTTCACTGCCTCTTCTCTGTCACCCTTCTCTCTCTCTCTCTCTGAGTTCCCAGCATGCATTGTGTTTCTCCATTTCGCTACTAAATAGCAACCAAATGAGCCAAAATAGATATAAAAGGTAGTTCTAAATTAATGTGTAATGGTAACACAGCCTGCCATTGTCAACATTTCAATATTGGACCAAATAAAACATCGAAATGAAAACACCACCCTATGTGAAACATATATGTCCTCCTGGGCCTATATATACCCCTTGTCGAGTTAACGTGATTTAGAGAAGTAACAGCGGAACGCGCTTCGGAACGCGCTTCTAATGGCATCTGCTATACTGTGATGTCCCTCTAATAACTTGGCCCTATTTCACATTTAGTTTTACAATAAAAACACATTTATGCAATGACTTGACATAATGTAGGCTATATTTATGTGCATCATCCTTCCTGCAGCAGGCGAGAGAAAATGATATCTTTCTGGACAAACTTTCACCAATCTAATAGGCTATATTTTTCTAGCTGATGCATAGAACATTATTTTCACTTTGATATTGCTATAGTGTAGCGTATTTACATGCTTGCAGTATTTAAACTGCAGTTAGATTGGTTTGAGAAGCATCATAATATGGAATAATAGCCGATATATGGAGACAGACGGGATGAAGGGAGGTGGGGGGGGGGGGATCAGAGGCTTGGGTTTCGTCTGGTTTTGCGGGACCAGTGGAATTGGAGCTAAAAAGGCAAGCGTGCCATTCGTTTATTGCACTTATCCAATGAGCATGACAGTGCATAATTTTACGCCTAAAAGGCGTGGTTGTAATGCTTTGGGCTGCATCTAGCGCCAGCACGACGATATCAAGTGCGCCTGTCCACGCCCACTGCTTTGATCTGCGCCTGCCGCTCGGCCTAGAAACTGCGCCGATGCAACGATAGGGCCCATGATGTTTGTTTGCCTTATGGCAATCTGGGAACCCATCGGACAACAAAGTTTTTTCTCTAACCTCTGGGGGCAGCAGCTCCGTTTCAGTGTGGTGCAACAGGAACTCAAGAGGCGTGGTCGGCAGCGGAAGAAAATCCCTTTCCGCTCCCTGCAAGCTCTGCCATTGGCTCCAACTGACCGGCTCTGCCCATTAATGCATTTATTTTTGTACCAGACCTTGGCATAGAGATATTGCAAGATATTGCAAAAGGAAAAAGAGAAACAGCTGTTTGGAACCATTTCACAGTATAATATAAGATGTCAGAAAACACTCTATAAGCCAACATGTCAGGAAACACTCGCAACAGCATCAAACAATGCAAATGCAAACAAATGACACTTGTCAAAAACACACTCAGCTAATGAAATCGAGTCAATTCCACAGAAAATATTGATTCACGATCATATTTTACAGTCAGAGGCCCATATTCTGCCAATGAGGGCACAGCGGTGGCACTGGGCAATTAGCGGCAGGTGTTAGTGCAACTGGAGGCGTGCCCAACTCGTCTGCTATTCTGCGTGGCTCTATGGCAAAATGCCTTTAGTGTGCCACACAAAGCTGAAAAGGGCTGGCTTATGTAGCAGAATTATTCAGATGTGTGTTTTGGCCGTAACTAGTGGCGTCTAGAGAGAGAGTGGCGTCAGCGGAGGACCAAAATGCGAGACTCATTAGCCAATGAACAGCCAGGAATGGGTCTCGCGCTACTTTTGCATGCTAAAATAAAGCTGATAATGTACAATTTGATTCAAGAAAAAAAGAACTTTCAAAGTACATCACAAACTGTCCATTTTGCTGCAACTCGACAGTGCTGCTTAATCCAGGACATTACTTCCTGGAACTCTTGAGAGTAAAAAAACTGGTCCATTGGAGTGAATGGAGATGTCGCGACTCTTCTATATACTAGGGCTGGGTATTGGCAAGGACCTCACGATACGATACGTATCACGATACATGGGTCGCGATACGATTGTATCACGATACATATTGCAATACTCTACACAATTTACTCAAAATTTAAAAAAAAAATATAGGCCTAGCTAAAAATACAACACACTGTGTACCACCCAGGTAGTGTAATAATATGTACATCACTTTATATTGATAACTTAGTGGACAAATTTAGTTAAAACTAAAGTTGAGTGTGTTACTGAATGCACTGAAATAAAAAGTATTCTTATTGTGTCACTGACCACACAGCTGTGCAAAGAAAATCGATATGGGAAATATCGATACAGTATCGCAGAACAAAGTATCACGATATATTGCTGCATCGATGTTATTGCACAGCCCTACTGTATACACGGCTCTGGTCTGGACTAATTGCCAAGCAAAGAACAGACCGCATCAACCTAATATAGGCTACAGTAGCCTCTATAGAAATAAACACAGACCACCTCAAAACTTCACCTTTGGGAGAGAGAGAGAGAGAGACAGAGACAGAGACAGAGACAGAGACACACACACGCACACACACACACACACAACGATATCAACAAACACGTTGATATCGTTTCTGTTTGTGGCACTTACATGTAATAAACGTTTTTCAATACTCTGCTGTTACTGAATACTCTAGCAGCAGAATTTGATGTCCTGGGATAACAACTGGTTTGTATTTGAATGGGAGATCGATGCATAATGCCGTATCCAATAGGCCTATCTACCAATAATACCTTTAAAAACATTGACAGTAGAAAGTGTCATAAGCGCTCAGTCTCACTCAGAATTACATTCTACACAACACACAATTTCATACTCAGCTGTTTGCATGACATGAAATGGATATTCCACTAATATTCCTATTTACATGCAGTCGTGACTCGGTGAAAGGTAAACTATTGATCTGAATGAAGACTAGTCATAAAGAAAAAAAATAAGAATATTATTATAGTAAGCTGTTAATTATAGCATTAGGTATTAATCTAGGTGATGCAGTTTAATATGAATTTATTATGGAGGAATTTGTTGTAGCCTAATTTGTGAATGTATTTTTATGGCCTTGCTTTTAATTAATTTACCCTTATTTAATAATTATTTTATATTGTTGTATTGTATTTTTCGAATTTATTTTATTTGATCTATCTTCTTATCCTCCTACTAAATTATTATCCCAGTTATTTCATTGCAGTATTTCCCCTTTTTATGGTTTCATCTTTTATCTGTGACATTAATTTAATCATTTCTTCTGAAAAAGCACTTTGAGCTGCATTTGATGTTATGGAAGGTGCTATATAAATCAAGTTTATTATTATCATTATTATTATTATTATTATTATTATACTATTTGAGGGCTTTTTAAGGCATAAGTGATTTTGTTTAATTTCTTTATGAAGTTATAAGTCAACCCATGAGAGAGGAAGATAGAGAGAGGCAGAGAGAGAGATTTGGAGAGAGGGAGCGATGTTTTTAGTGTGAGAGGGGGAGAGGGAGTGGACGGACACTACCGCTGCGTGGGTCTAAGTTGCGGTAAGTCGCGTTTTAGCTCGTCTAAACACAATTGCTTGCACCCCTGCATAAGATAGTACGCCAAGATTTAAGGTGGCCACACCTGATTGTAGCTTGTCACACAGCTTCCCACCCAATTCACCCATTTTGTGTCTAAAAGACAGGAAGTAATACAGGTCTAAGCAAAACATTAACGAGGTCCCCGGCACTGGATCACCAAATGGATTGGAAGTTGGAAACCATCATTAATGTTTTGCTTGCACTTCTGTTACTTCCTGCCTTAAAGACACAAAATGTGAATTTGGTGGGAAGTGAAAAAGGCGAATTGATATCTTGCCACACAGGGCGCACAGCCTCAAATTGACAGGTGCGTGGGGTTGGCAGATGACTGCCGGGCGCAGGGAGACCAAGGCATACAATAGGGCCCAGAATCATTAGTCATGAACAGAGAGCCAAATGATTTGTGATAGCTGAGAAGAGGAAACCTGAACTGATAAGTCAATGTGAGAAAAGGCACATGATTTGCCTTATAGGAGTCATCAATTACCCTAATTAACGTTCTCCACACTATGACACGAGTTACCAGTCTGATACAAAGCCATCATGACATTGGGCTATTCTCAAAGTCATTTCTTGCCTAATAGAGGATCTGCGCGCTCATTTGCAAGTCTTGTAGCTTCTTTTACCAGAGCCTGGCTTTTCAAGGAGAACCCTCATGGTGTTGCTCACGTGTTGCTAGGAAAAACCTAACTCCAGGCCACAAATTAATGATATGTCTCTTTGATGGAGATTTCCTCCCTCCGTTTGCCATCACATTGGAAGCCCCATTAGACTTCAATCACCCCTCCTGAAAGCAACAGCGGAAACTGCCAACACATTTCTAGATCGAGGCAACATGCATCCAATTTGGAAGGGGATTTTTCAGCATTAGACTATACCTTCACGTGGAAAAGCTTTGAGTTTGGAAGTCAAAAGGTCCACGCTGGCAGTTATCACTTTGAAACAGTGATGGAGAAACTTGAAGGTGGAATTAAAGAAGAAAAGAAAAGTGAAATAGTTAGGGCTGGGTGGACGCTTGCCTGCTTTTCCAGACCCTTTAAAGCGAATACAATCAAAAAGCCGCCAGGACCTGACTGCCACTGAGGCTTGAAGAGCCTTGAAGAGGCTTAATGATCCCCACAGTGTAACTGCCAACATGTTTTAGCTTTGGGCAATAACTAGGCCTACATAATATGCCAGAAAAATAAATGTATGTATGTATGTATGTATGTATGTATGTATGTATGTATGTATGTATGTATATACAGTATATATGTACTGTATATATATGTGTATGTATATATATATATATATATATATATATATATATATATATATATATATATATATATATATATACTGTATACACACACACACACACACACACACACACACACACACACACACACACACACAGTATGTACATGTATATAATAGTATGTTTACATGATGTCTTCATCAAAGCTTACACTTCACTGGGTTTATTGTTGAAGTGTAAATGATGTGTGTTTAGTGTCCCGGAACATGCAGGTGGTGAGCAGTTGACCATACTGCTAAGACGGACACACAGGGGATATTGCTGAACGGTTTTTACCAAAGTTTCCCCCCGCCCCCATCGGAGGGAACTGTGGAACGAATCAAATGGGACAAATAATGTGAGACGAGTTATAAAGATGGGCAGCCAAGCGT
>NC_139623.1:108044160-108064160 GCF_964638095.1 Poromitra crassiceps
TCATTGATATACAGGAGGAAGAGGAGTGGACCCAATACACTCCCTTGAGGGACCCCGCACTCTACTGTCCGAGGACTGGAGAGTACTCCATTTAAATCTACCACCTGTTGTCTCCCTGTTAGGTAGGAACCAATGAATTTCAGAGCTGCCTCACTGAAGCCTAGAGCCCTAAGCTTCATTAACAGGATGCCATGATCCACTGAATCAAATGCCTTCTGGAGGTCTAACATTACCATTCCACAGAACTTTCCCTCGTCCACCTCTTTCCGGATGTAATCTGTGAGGAACAGCAGGCAGGTGTCTGTGGAGTGGGACCTCCTGAAACCAGACTGGAACTTGTACATAAGGTTATTAGTGGAGATATACTTGTCGATTTGCTCATAGACAAGCCTCTCAATGACTTTAGAAAGGACACTCAGGATGGAAATGGGTCAGTAGTTTCTGTAGTTATATTATCACACTATTTACTGTCTAACAGAACAGGTTTTTGTCTGGACTCCTGGACCTTTAGTGATTCAATATCACGATTTTCCAAAGAAGAGATCTCTGTATTCAGCAGTGGTGAGCAAGAAAATAATGTTTTGTCTCTCACAAATTTCTGCAAGGTAACAGTGAAGGGCACATTAAGCTTAGCTGTCAGCTTTCTGGCCAGCCTGTCTGCTCTCAACTCAAGGCTATCAAGCTTTTGTTTTCAGTAATAAATGATTGTTTCAAATGCTTTGGCGGTGTTTCTGACTCCGTGACAGTTTTGTTTTCAGTAATAAATATGATTGTTTCAAATGCTTTGGCGTTTGGTGTTTCTGAGTCTGTGACAGGGCTTTTCATTCCAAGAGAAGCATATCTGACGTATGCAACAACGCCATTGGTACATAAGGTACAACACCCATGGAGATCCATCATCTCACGTGCTTTTCACACTGTTGACAGTGGAGAGCTAAGGTACATTGAGTCTCCCATTATTTATTGTACAGCTAATTTACAGGTCATGGAGTATATATAAACTATATTAGTTTCACTTGCGGCTTTATCACAGTCTTCATTATTTAAAATCGCATTACATAACTTTTTTGACAAAGTGTTGAACTTGGTTGGACACGAGGTCAGAACAGAAAATTCTTCAGTTAATGTATTGCATTAATACCTGAGAGGATGTTCCTTATCATTGACGTAGGCCTACATGTAAATAATTACAGTTTATATTCATTTAAAAAAAAGGAGGGGGGGGGAGGTCCTACGGGTTTTTGTGCTTTTACACAATTGTTATAATTCCAATACATGTCTGCAATGGTTTCTTCAAAGCAGTTTACCAAGGGAACTTTGCTCAAGTCCCAAGTCAGTCTCAAGTCTTGAGGCACAAGTCTCAAGTCAAGACCCAAGTCTAAATGTAGTCAGAACAAATCAACTAATTAAAGCCCAGTATCAATTTAATATCTTAAAGAAAACTAAATATCTAGGAATGTCCAATGAAATATGGTTTTAATAGGATAAAAACCTGGTAAGAGCATCATGACATTGAACAGTTGAACCTGTTTCAACTTCAATAAATTCAGTAATTTGTTACAAATTCAGAAAACAGAATTTAAAGTCAAGTCATCTGCTTGAACAAATCTCATCACTTTCAATCAAAGTCATTTACACAAACACAAAATCTTCTGTCAAGACTTTAGAAACATTTTCAAGTCATCAGAGTACAAGACAAGTCTCAAGTATTCTCTATGCATCTCTTCATAGTATCGTTGCCGCACAACTCCAATCTCACCTCCACTCCAACAACCTTTATGAACCCCTCCAGTCTGGCTCCCACCCACTTCACAGCACTGAAACCACCCTGGTCAAAATCCTCAATGATCTCACCTCTGCAGATTGCGGGGCCTTCAACATCCTGGTACTACTTGATCTCACCACAGCCTTTGACACGGTTTGTCACTCCATCCTCCTTCAAAGGCTGTGCCAACTAGGTGTTGAGGGCACCGGACTGGACTGGCTCATCTCCTACCTGACCGACAGACAACAGTTCATCTCTCTCTCTGGTCACACCTCCACCGCCTCCTCCATCAGAGGGTCCCCCAAGGCTCAGTCCTTGGCCCCCTGTTCTTCATCTGTTATACCGGTATACTTCCCCTAGACCACATCATCCGCACTTTCAATGTGGACTTTCATTGTTATGCCAACGACACCCAGATTTATATCAGCTCCAAATCCACCCACAACCCGCTCACTCACCTGCATATCTGCAATAACTAGAATGACCGCACCGCGGATATGCCTCCACCAAGTGAGCAGTCGACATGCATGTCTGTCCAGACTTTGACATTTGAGCCAAATGTGAAGAAATTTCGTCAATGTGTTAGAGATATGGCGTTACCGAGCTTGAAAATGGCATTCGTGAATTAGTTCATCCTTGAGTCCACGCCTTCATCTCCCGCCTATACTACTGGAACTCCCTCGTCACCGGCATCAGTTCCTGATCCGTCCATAGACTCCAGATGGTTCAGAACTCAGCCGCCCGCCTGCTCACAAACACCCGGTCCCGGGACCAGATCAGATTCACACCTGTCCTCCATTCTCTTCACATTAAGCATGTGTCACATCATCATATCATCTTGATAAGAGTTACATGCCTCCCATGCTGACTTCTTGCCTCTTCCTAAGAATGCAGAACCCAAATGTTGACATCTTAGCACAGGCTGACATTACATGTGATGGAATTTGCCAATGAGGATCACCACAACCAGACAGGTGGTACAGCCATTCAGAAGGGCATCCTGCATATGGATGAGCTGCTTGTATCCGCTTCCTCGTGATAGCATGGTGCCAAGGATCGATTGGATCCTCAAATAATAGCTGTGACAGCAGATGTGATGATGATTTTTGTCTTTGGGGAAATCCACAGTGGTGCTTTTATCAGACAGGAATGCAAACAGTTCCTGTTTGTTGGTTGGGTCACGTCCTGGGAGCTTGTTCTTCCCCTCAACCTTTCTCCAAACACCTTTCCTTTCCTTGCTTTTCTCTGCTTCTGTGGTGGATTATTTGATACTACTGACAACTGACTGTATGTATATATGGTGGCCTGTTGATATTTTCATGTGAGTATGAGCAACTGTAGCATGTCACAATTTCCCCTCGGGGATCATTAAAGTTTTTCTGATTCTGAACAGATGTGTCCCATACCACATCAACTCTTTTAGTGTTTTCCAGGAACAAAGACCTGATCAGTACTGATCAAATGTCACAATGTTGGTTGTGGAGAGAAAATGCACCACAGCAGCTCCATCCTGTGTTTGTCCGGAACATCCACATTAATTTGCTAAGCTGCCTGACCTTCCCAACAAGTCCTATGTTGCACTTTTGATAACAATCAGAGATACAGTATCTCATACTTCACCTCTGAGCTCGTACTTCTTGGCAATCTCTCTGCATTCCTGATTTGCTTTCTTTAAACTAATATGCAATGAACACATCTGTCACATGGATTGCTCAATTGACACATTTTTACTATGATAGCCTTCACACAAACAAATTCTATACAATATTGTCCTGTACCTACTACATGCACTGTACCTACACCCATGCACATGGTCTACACGACTACATGTCACCCGTGCACATGGGACTACCTTCTGATGTATGCCGCTTCATGCCAAAGCAAACAATGGGAGTGTATTCTCAATATATATGAGCTATATGATTGTAATCCATATACTCTCTTATAATATATCAATGCTGCTTTTCTTATTTACCCTTACCCATGGTGGCCTTTGCCATTCTATGTTGTATAAACATGAGACAATATGTCAGGTAGCCACTACACCCTTGGGCTACAATTCTGTATTTACTGCCTGTCAGTTGTGCTCTCCACAAGAAAAGGGCCTCCTCCATCCTGTGTGATGCTTTTGTCCGGTATCTGTTGTGTAAGGCCCTGACCACTAGAGCATCATTATGAGCAGGGGGAAGGTGTACAGGTGAGCTGGGGCTATAAAAGGAGTGAGAGGAGAGAGTGCCAAGTCACCTCCACCTCTCCAAAGACCCATGAGCAGGTATGTCTCTCACCTCAGAGTTTTCCTTCTGCTGTGTAAACATTGTTTATTTTTTTTCCCTTTTGATTATACAAATGTATTTATTTATGGGAAATATATGATCCCCAATATGAGCTTACAGGTATCTAGCTTTTCAAAAATAATAGCAAAATAATTTGTTCAGCTGAAATTATTTGTATTATTTGTTTCTCGAGTTTCAGCATTTTTGACTTATATCCGAGTGCAAATGGGGGGGGGGGGGTCTACTTAAGAAAAACCCTACTAAAATCACTGGGAACAATCATGTCAAATTTATCCAAAGATTTTTCTTTCATGGTGACTCTATACAGTAGTCCGACTTAATTTCTACCCTTTTAACTTCACAGTGCATAGGCACCTTCCTCCCTGTTCTGGAAAATGTTTGCATTCCTGCTCTGCATCTTGACACTGCACAGAGTGTACTCTACCAACCCAACCAACCTTGCCTGCAACGTGGTAAATAGAATAAAAAGAAGAAGAATCCAAATTCTTCTATTCAGCCATAGTATGTTTGCACATACAAGGAAATTGTCTTGGTGCAATAATTAAATGGGAAGAAGTTTTATTTTTATATTTTAAGAAGATGTGATACCAGTAGTCATCTATCGCAACAACTTTATCCTGCTATATGGAATAGAGCTAAAGTGAATTACGTTATACATTTTTCAGTATTGAATATTCATGGATGAGAACCTAACATGAATCTCTTCTCATTTTTAAATGCCCTTTGCTGTGTGGCATGATGTGAACACAGCCAGGTGAGTACAGTCTGCATGCAGCCTTGTTGCTCTCCTAAAGTGTGCTAATGTGTCCTAATAAGTTTAACAAAGATGAAAGAGGTCCAAGCTTTGTTATCGCAAGACCTTTCTGAGTAATTAAACCAGGTTAGAACACGGCTCTCTCGAATACTCGATTCTGATTGGTCAATCAACAATATTCACCGGTCATTATTTCTCGACAACCGACCGCTGCTCTGCCACACCTGGTATTAATCAGTTGATAAGAGCCTTTTGTCAGCAACCACTAGCCTACTAATTAGGCCAACCAGTTGCAGCTGTGGTGTCTTGTGTGCCAATTACGAATGAAACCACTTTGTGTTGAAAACGCTATTAAAATATTTGAATAATTATTTTTGTCAGATTATTGAATGATTTAGTTGTAGGCCGTGTTCTAAGCGGGATAATGTATACTGAGCCGGTGATTACTGGAAATAATGACCTTCAGGTGAATGATTAAGCCCTCCGCTGCGCGTCGGGCTCAATCTCACCTGTCGGTCATTATTTCCACAGTAATCACCGGCTCAGTATACATTATCCCTTACATATATTTGGGAACCATATCTTGGATTGCCACTAGAGTAAATATCACTCTGTAATGTATTATGGGTTTAATCTGGTGTTTGCCCATACATTTTTCTTATATAAGTGTGTGTGTGTGTATGTATGTGTGTGTGTGTATGTATGTATGTGTGTGTGTGTGTGCATATACACATGCACATGCGTGTGTGTGTGTGTGTGTGTGTGTGTGTGTCATTTGTATGTGTGCAGGTGTTTGCACAGATGACCCAGTAGTTCAGGCTCAGATCGTTGACCAGCACAATGCCTTCAGGAGAGCGGTTGAGCCTACTGCTTCTGACATGCTGATCATGGTAAGTTATGTGTTCTCTGCAGATTCCTTACAGACCAAACCTAAGCTGGATAGTATAATTGTGTGCACATACCGGTAATGCCCAGCCAATTGTTTTCCCTGGCTTGAAGTACCAGCTGGGTGAGGTTTGCTATCAGCACTAATGAGTGCCTGAAGATCTACAGTAAACAATCTACGCAAAAATGTATTCAAGACAGTTTTGTATACTCTGATACCTGGCACTACGTGAATTCTCTCCATACAGTGAACCATCTGGTACGCCAAGCAAGTTATAACACAATATTATACATTTCACTTTCAGAAGAGAATCATCATTCAAATGTAATTCAAATGCTGAATACAGTGTGTGTGTATGTGTGTGTGTGTGTGTGTGTGTGTGTGTGTGTGTGTGTGTGTGTGTGTGTGGGGGGGGGGGGGGGGGGGGTGAAGTCACTTCTTCACTGTATTCAATAATGCAATCTACTCATGTATAAAATGTTTGAGGCCCCCGGGACCGAGCCCAACCACTGGAGATGCATTGTAAAATGCTGCAAATATGTGGGAGTCAATGGAAGAATCGCCAGTCTCAAAGGGCAAGGCCAGTTGAATGACAACCATTCATCAAGCATACTTTAAGGGCTAAACTATATTATATATTGATTTTGAAAACGCATCAGTCTTTCAAAACACAGATGATCCATCCCTCAAAAACAATATCTTGGCCTCACAATAAACCCATAATGTGATTTACCGTCAAGCCAGCAATCATTTTGAAGAGGTCGGCATCTTTCGTCTCAGTTTGGAATGACACTGTTGATTTCCTGCAGCTATTTTAGGTGTGTTATCTTTCTTTCACAGAATTGGAGTGACGAGGTAGCAGCCACTGCTCAGGCCTGGATTGACAAATGCATTTTGGCTCACGGACCAGCCAGTTCTCGCATGCTCCAAGGCACGCTTCTCTTCCTATTCTTCCTCCTCCCTCCATCTTCCCCGTCTTGCACCATCTGGGCCAGAGCTGTCAAAGAAACGGATTCCTCAGAGACGCATTCAATACAAAAAGTTGAAATCTGGAACTATTTTGAGTGTGCCTACGCCGATGTAATGCCCTGGGGTATATATAAGCTCCTCGGGAGTTCCTTGGGAGCTTAATGACCTTGTGCTTGACGGCCACAGTGAATGTTATCTTATCTCCCATCTTAATGCCTTCTATTAAATAAATGACACATGCTAGGATGTGTTATCGTCAAGGAGATTATCATCACCAGGGCTTTCAATGAACCCTACAATGTTTTTTCTATCTTAATCTGTTATATCTGATACAAAAACAGAATTCTGCATTTGCAGACGCCCATTGATCAATGTTCCTGTTTGTTTCTCACCAATGAACAGGCTATTCTTTAGGAGAAAATCTGTTCTATGCGTCTTCATCTCACTCATGGGATGACGTCATCAACGCCTGGCACAGTGAGGTGGGCAATTACCTGTATCCCAATGGATCCACCAACGGCCAAGCTATTGGTCACTACACACAGGTAACAGTCATACTGTATGTTACTGTAGTAACACTAATCTGTTGAAACAGATTATTTCTATTTCTTTTAAAAACACGGGGGAGAGACGCTGCTTCACTGCAAAATGTTATTGGACAATTACATGTTGTTTAAAGCCTAAGCTATAAAGCCTCAAGCCAAAAAAATCTAGATTGAAACCCATCCTTAATTTTCCACAATATTCCAACAGCTTTTAGTTTAGATTTATGTAGACAATCAAGTCTCTCTCAAACAAAGGAAAAATGGGAATGCTATGGGGTATGGCAGGGTGTGACACCATACCAAAGTGAGTACAAATTTGAGCTACGCGAGCTCAATTCCTAGGGTGGAGACTCTGGAGATGATGTGCCATGGCTGTGTCTGTCACGATTCTGATGTCATCAGTGATGTCACTTGAGCAATTGTGATGTCATCAGTGATGTCACCCAAGCAATTGTTGTGATGTCATCAGTGATGTCACTCGAGCAACTGTGATTGCCCAACTGTGATGTCACGATGGTGCACAGTTGCACGAAAGCGCCTAGGGTGGGTGGGCAGTGTCTGTCTGTCTGTCTGTCAGTCAGTCACGATTTTGGGAGCGCACGGAGCGGGCGATTTCCATAACTGCAGCCATGGCACATCATCTCCAGAGTCTCCACCCTAAGAATTGAGCTTGTGTAGCTCAAATTTGGACTCACTTAAGGTATGGGCCCTGTCTGATTCTCAAGTGAGCGAGCAATATAGGTGGCATTTCTAGGTAAGAAGTTGTAATTAGGCTGTCTGAAACCAGTTTGATACATAAGTTGACTGAATTGGCAACCTTTCTAGGTACCTGGTTATGGATCATTTTCGAGGAACCATACCATGCATCCTTTGGTGGGTTAGGGTATCCCATAATACCTTGCGCCCCTTCCAAAACGAGCAGAGAAGAACGGAGCGAACCCGAGTGAGCCCCTAATGGCGACGCCCACAAAGCCTCAGAAAAAAGTGAAACATTGTTGGCTAAATAACAAACATCTGTCACTTTCTTTTCATTTTCATTCTAGAATAGTCAATAACGTCAACCTTTACTTAATTTCAGTGCAGTCAGATGTCTGTACAGTGTCAGGAAAGTCACTTTTGAACAATAGTAGGAAGCATTTCATTTCATTTCATTTATTAGTTTATTTCACAGGGACAATGCACACCAATCAACAGTAAAACTGTAAGTGAGCCAGAGTTAGCCTGGATGGCTAGTTTCCATCTGCTGTCCCTGGCCAGATGTTGCAGGGCAGCCTGAAATTTAATCTTACCTGACTCTGTTGTGGACAGCAGCCCGGCTAGTTAGGTTGCTAGCTAACATTAACGTTAGTTTAGAAAACCCGCTCCGCGTGCCCCAAAGCAGGACTTACACTGTACAGCCAGGAGGATAGCAGCATGGCATACCTTCAAGTGTAAGTGGAGTTCATTTTAACCGTTCTTTATTAAATGACAAGCTGTCATGGCTTAAGTAACGTTACCAATTTGTTGATGAAATGCAACGTTCTCGTTAACTTGGTTTAACGCTTTTAATTTGAAGGCCAAACAGGAAATGGTGTGATCGTAGATTGAATTGACACTGGTCTGTCAATTCTATCATTTCACACATACCATTTCCCTTCTTTGCCTTCAAATTAAAAGTGTAAAAACAATGAAACGTTCGCCTGTGAAGCCTCGACCTGTTTGGATTATAATAACGTTAGAGAAAACAGCCATCAGCCATGCAGTTTTATACTAATTTATTGCCAAATGCTTTGGCAAACAACTTCATCAAGCTTGGTCAGAAAAGGTCTGTCTATTCAATGGAAACAGCACCAGTGCGACCTGTCACGTGCGATGCTACCTTCAAGAATGAGGACGTCTGAAACAAGTTATTTTTTAATCATTACATTACATTACATTACGTCATTTGGCAGAAGCTTTTATCCAAAGCGACTTACAATAACACATTTGTCAGCAATAGAGCAATCAACTATGGAGCACAGTCTATGACAACTACAACTTCTGAAGGAACAGTGGTACAAGTTTAGTTTAGGTTAGTTTTTTTTTTTTTTTTAGAAAGAGAGAGAAAGAAGTTAGATCAAGAAGGGCCCAGGTTCACCTATATTAAAACGAGATACCTAATTAAACAATCATCTAGTTAGGTAACTAGATGATATTAAGCTTCCTTGCATTACAGACACAACCATGGTGTCACTGTCACACCCTACCATACCCCGACCCCACAGTGGGACAATCACAGTGGGACAGAGAAACAGAGAAACAAACAGACAGAGCCCCAGCTCCATTTATATACTGATGATGATGATGATGATGATAAGAAGAAGAAGACTAGGAATTGATTCCTAGGGTTGGAGATGATGCGCCACTTGTTCTCTTCTCCCTACTTCGAGCGGAGCGGGGCCGCGCTACTACCTGCGGTGGAAAAGGTCCATTATACTCCCACCACTTATAAAGCCTCAGCCAGGAAGGTCACATTTGCTTGAGTGACATCACTGATGACATCACAATTGCTCAACTGACATCACTGATGACATCATCACACACTGCCGCCACCCCACTTAGCCAATTTTAGCCAAGCATTATCTTCTACAGTATTATAAAAGGGAGCAAGTGGGCAATGTTTGTTTGTTTGTTAAAATGTTGTGTCCACACACACACACACACACACACACACCAACACACATTGTGACATCACTGAGCTGCGTATGCGAGCTGCAGGGTGGTCGAGCCTAGGAATCTCGAGATGCCTAGTTATAATGTCAATGCGGTCTTTTTCCTCTTCTTCTTTAGCTTCAATGCGGTCTTTTTCCTCTTTTTCTCTAGCTTCCATGCTAACGTCACACGCATTAATCCAGCGGTCAAACTGGATTTCCTGCCTACGCCATAGATCCAGATAGGACTCATCTCTGTGACGTTTTAATTCACGGAACTGGCGACGATACGCCTCCGGCACGCTACTGTAGGCTATGCCTCAAATTAAAATGTAAAATAAAAAAAGTGTTAAAATATTTAATCGCGATTAATCGCATGATTGTCCATAGTTAATCACGATTAATGGCAAAAAATGTTTTTTATATATTTTATTTTCAGTTTTTCAGAACACGGAAAAAACAAAAACAAACAAACAACAAAAAATAAAAATAAATACACATTTTCAACATTCAGTGCTACCAGTCGTGTAAGGTGCTTATATTTTTACGAGAGGTACATTATTGTGCTCATCCGTCTCCCGCAACCTCAACAAGGTAGGCTAGAAACGGGCCCCAAATGGCAAAGAATTTCTTTAGTGAGTCAGTCCTCAGGAACGGTCATTTCCGTCAGCCACAATTGAAAAGAAAGCGAAGTAGAAGACTTCCATTCTTTCAAGATTAGTTTTTTGGCAACAATTGTCCCTTGCGTCCATTTGTGTCCATTGCTGCACAGTGGTGGGGAAGTCCAGAGAGAGTTCCGAGCAGCCGAAGATGGCAAGTTCTGCTACGGGCTGAAGGGTTATTTTATAAGCCTTCGAGTACCAGTCAAATATCTTAGCCCAGAATCCGGACAGTGAAGCGCAGAACCAAAAAGCATGTGACAATGTGCCCTCCGACCCCTGACACCTATCACATAGCGGTGAGACAGAGGGATATATCATGTAGCCTATGCTTGGAGTAATGGAGACGGTGAGTGACTTTACCTGGATCAGCTGATGTCTGCTATTAACTGAGCAGAGTTGTACAACCGACAGGCTCCTTTCCCATATAATGTCAGATAATTCAGTACCAAGTTCTTCCTGCCATGCCTCTCTGATCCTCTCAGTAGGGGCCATGGTACAGTCATCAAATAGACACACAAATCTAGAGATGAGGTGCCTGGAGTGAGGAGGGCTCAGCAAAACATCAAAAAGAGCATGTTCATTTGGGAGCGCTTCAAAGGCCTGAATGCTGGATCGAACATAGTTTCTGATTTGTAGGAATCTCAGCCAGTCTGTGCCGGGCAACTCAAACTTCCTTTTCAGTAAATCAAAGGATGCAAAATGATCATCTATATATAGGTCTTTGATGGAAGCCAGACCCCTCTCACTCCAGGCATGGTAGTTTCTATCTGACCAAGGAGGCAAAAAAGAGTGATTCAAACAAATTGGAGTGTGGATCGAAACATCTGGTAGACTCAAAACTTTCCTAACTTGGTTTAGAATTCTGAGGGAGTTTCTCACAACAAAAACCAAATCCTTAAGAGTCCCTGGCCTCTCTAGCTTAGAAAATAAGATGGCTGGCAGAGAAGAGTTGACAATAGAGCTGGCCTCCATTTTCAGCCACAGGGGGGCCCCCGAGAGCTAAATTGTCAGGGGTCCCTTGCTGCCAAAACATTAGGGGCTCTATCGTTGCATCGGCCTATGAACTGCGCTCAACGCCAGACGCAGCCCAGAGTAGTGGGCGTGGACCAGCGCACTTGATATTTTGGTATCGGCGCTACACGCAGCATTAAGCATTACAACCACGCCTTTTAAGCGTAAAATTATGCACTATCTGCTCATTGGGTAAGTGCAGTAAACAAATCACATGCTTCACTTTTCAGCTCCAATTCCACGGAGCGATCCAGTCCGGCTTCAGAAAAGCAGAGGGCTCTGATCTCCCCCCCTCCCATATCCCCTCTGTCTGTCTCCATATATAGGCTATTATTCCATATTATTCTCAAACCAATCTAACTGCAGTTTACATACTGCAAGCATTTAAATACGCTACACTATAGCAAGATCAAAGTGAAAAGAATGTTCTAAACGCATCAGCTAGAAAAATATAGCCTATCCCTATGATGAGATTAATTAGATTGGTGAAAGTTTGTCCAGAATGATATCGTTTTCTCTCCCCTGCTGCACAGGTAGGATGATGCACATAAATATAGCCTACATTATATGTAAAGTCATTGCAGAAATGTGTTTTTATTGTAAAACTAAATGTGAAGTAGGGCCAATTTATTGGAGCAGACATCACAGTATAGCACATGACAGTAGAACCGCGTTACGCTGTCACTTATCTAAATCACGTTAAATCTACGACGGATATATATAGGCCCAGGATGACTGTGTTTGGATTTCGCGATTTTATTTTGTCCAATATTGAAATGTTCTACAATAACATGTTGTGGGAACATTACACATTATTTACATATATTTCGATGTACCTTTCTATCTATTTAGGCTAATTTCGATGCGATTTATTATCTAAATGTATTAGCCCAATGCATGCTGGGAGATTTCACATGTCTGGCTGTTGCAGGGAAGCCAGGCAGTGAATGTTTGCCCAGAATGATCTAGTTTTCTCTCGCCTTCACTGCACAGGTAGGATGATGCAATAGCCTCTGAATGTCACGGGCTCAAAACTGTCATGTTAGAAAAAACTGTCATGTTGTTATACTATGTACGGTATAACAACTTATTTTTTCTGAGAGAGAGAACCGGCAAACTTTTTTTCAAGCAGTCGAAGCAGTGGTATTGTGCCTGTCAGACTGATGAGCAAGAGAGAGGGAGTGACACAGAGAGAAGGGACAGAGGAGAGAGTTGCGCTTCCCGCAACCAGCGCACTGAATAGGCCTGGTTTTCAAAAGCGCAAAGCGCTAAATTAACGCCAGCAGGGAAGATATCATTAGGCCGGTATTTAAGGCCGAAACGCCCGTACTCGCCCATTCTGGGACTGAGCCACGCCCATTTCGCCTAAAGCGCATTTCGGGGCCTAAAGCCATGTTGAAATCTTCCCGAGGCAGGCGCAAGGCACGTTTTTTTTGCGTTTAAGGCCAGTTTTTGCGCCGAAGGCCTGTGGGAGAATAGGGCCCTAGAGCTCTAACATTGGCAGCCCAGTAGTAGTGCCTAAACACTGGTAAGGCCAACCCGCCTTCAGACTTGGGTTTCTGCAAGTGAATTTTCGAAATTATATGATTTTTATAATTCCAGATATAGGACAGAATTATTGAGTCCAGTTCTTTGAAAAAAGCTGATGTAAGGAAGATGGGGAGGTTTTGACACAGATAGAGGAACCTGGGAAGTGAAACCATCTTAACTGAGTTGATACGGCCAATCATAGACAAGGGCAAGATTTTCCAGTTTTCTATACATTGTTTAAGTCTTAAAACAAAATCACCAAAATTCAACTTAAATATTAATTTAGGATCTCTGGGTATGGTCAGGCCAAGATAGGTGAGGCAGTCCTTTGCCAATTTAAATGGGAGACTTTCCAAGAAACCGGGAGTGAAGACATCAGAGAGAGGCATAAAGTCACTCTTTGTCCAGTTAACTGTGTACCCGGACAGCTTACGGGTACACGTAGGAGGTGACGTAGGAGGTGATTAGCTCTAGGAGAGGGGGGATCGATTTCTCCGAGTCATTTAGGTATAATATTACATCGTCAGCATACAAACTAATGCGCGTCTCGATACCTCCGACCTTCAGACCTGCAATACCTGGGTGAGCACGTATTTTTAAAGCGAGGGGCTCGAGCGCGACGGCGAAGAAGGCCGGTGAGAGCGGGCAGCCCTGCTGGACCGAACAAAGTAACGGAAACCTGCTTGACTTATCACCATTGGTTATAACTGAGCATGACGGACTAGCATATGAGCTTTACCCAGGATATGAATGAATCACCAAATCCGAATCTGTGTAGTGACTCAAACATATAAGGCCACTCAACCTGATCGAACGCCTTCTGCGCGTCGAGTGACAAAATTGTCGCACCACTGGTCTTACTGTGGTCTGCATACATGGTGTTGAGAAGTTGCCTGACATTAAAAAAAGAGAACCTGTTCGGGATGAACCCTGTCTGGTCGGGGTGAATAATGGATGACAAATGCTTCAAACGGGTAGCCAGAGTTTTAGTGATTACCTTTCTGTCAAAATTCTGGAGCGCTATGGGTCTATAGCTGGCCAGATCTACTTCAGATGTTAGCTTCATACAATGTTTGAGGCAAGATTTTGTCCTCCTTAGATCTAGATCTAGAGGAGGATTGGGGCGAGGATGTCACAGAATTTCTTGTAAAACTCAGCTCCGAACCCATCCGGCCCAGCTGCTTTGCCTGATGAGAATGATTTAATGGCAGAGGTTATTTCCTCCAATGTAAAATCAGAGTCTAAGTCCTCTCTGGCAGCGTCGCTAAGCTTGGGTATCTCAAGAGGGTCAAAAAAATTGCTCAGATCAGATTGAGTGGCATCAGATTTAGATGAGTAGAGTTCACTGTAAAATTCCCTAAAACGGTTATTTATCTCCTTGGGGTCAGTCAGCAAGGCACCCCCCTTCCATTTGATGGAAAGGATCGATCTAGAAGCCTGGGCGCCCTTGAGCTGCTGCGCCAGGAGCCTCTCAGGCTTATGATTAATGGCAAATTAATCGCACAATTTTGTATTTGTTCTAAATCTACCTTAAACCGATATTTTTCAAGTTTGTAATACTCTTATCAACATGCGAGTAAACGAATATTCTTGCTTTATGCGGATATGTTTATTATTATTGGAACAATGACAAATACTGTCCAGAATATTCTTCAGAATAACCTCAAAGGTGTACATGCTGAACCATACTGTATACTGTAGTAGAAGCATATAACCTAAGCCTACTGTAGTAGGCTGCATAATTAGCCTACTGGTTCATCTGAACAAAACAAACTAAGAGCACAGCTTAGAATGGCATTTATAAATGTGTTTTGTAATATAGCAGCAGTGTAGTAGACTAGTGAAGACTACGCATCTCTCTGGGACTGCAGTGTCAGTCTGATATATATATATAAATATTATTTTTTTAATAAAAAAAAACTAAACTAAACTAAACTATATATATATATATATATTATATACATATATACACACACATATACACACACACACACACACACACACACACACACACACACACACACACACACACACACACACACACACACACACACACACACACACACACACACACACACACACAGGGCATGCAAAGCATTCCCTTCCCACCATCAGACTGTCAAATCAAAGTACTTTTCAAGGGGAAAAAATGTTGCCCTGTAAAGTATTTATCCATGTTCACACTCCAAATACACCCAGAAAACACAACAAATTTAGCAGAAAACTCGAAAAATCTAACATTTTTGTCATGAAAGACTCGGGACAATGGTTCACCAATTGACAAGTGCATATTTGTAGAAGTTAAATCAATGTGGTGAATGTGAAATGTGAAAACAATGACTTGTTTTTGTTTTCAGGTGGTGTGGTACAGCTCCTACAAAGTGGGCTGCGGAGTGAAATTGTGCCCCAACGGCATCTATTTCTATGGCTGCCATTATTACCGAGCGTATGTCAAACCAGTCTCTGACCCTCATTTACTCAGACAGATCAAAAACAGATATTCCTTCAAAAAGTCACTAAAACAAAGATTCTTGAATCTATAAATAGCTGTTGTGTTGTTTTAGATTGTGCCTTTTGTTTTTTGTTTTTTTTGTTTTTTGTGTTGTTTGTTTGTGACAATTTAGCTTTTGTTTCCATTATAGGTTAGGTTACTGTTATATCATTTATGCTCTAATTTATATGGCATTTTCTTCTTTATATGATGTGATTTTAAATGTGTTTTTATTGTTTGTGTGGACCCAAGGAAGACTACCGACCACTTTGTGGAAGCTAATGGGGATCCAAATAAAGAATAAAGAATAAAGAATAAAGAATAAAGAATTTACTGTCCACACCCACACAACCCACAGGTCACATTATGTGGCTTTTAGAGAGCAAAAATGTCAAAGGTGGTGGTCTCTCTGGACGGGACAAAAACGTAATTATAAAACTGTGTAAACATTTCAAGAGCTTAGGTCCACTGACAGAGTATGAAGTGGGACTCACAACTTTGTCTGATCCATTTAACAGGGGGAACTTCAATACAGTGGCACCATATACAGCGGGGACCCCATGCGCCTCCTGTCCCCATGCCTGCGAAAATAAACTTTGCAGTAAGTAAGAAATATTGTGAAAAAGACATACTGTGTATTCTCTGCATGGTTAAAGAGATCGGATTGGAGTTAGCAGAAGTGGTGAAACTCATAAAGCTCTACCCCTAACCCTTTATCTCTTTAACCTCTACTTAGATAAACAAATGAAAAAATGGTGAAGAATTGACCTCTACATTGTTTTGTCCCCATCCCCCCCACCCCATTTCAGCCAATCCCTGTCCTTACATAAACAGGTTCCTCAACTGTCCAGCCTTGAAAAAACAGGCCGGGTGTAGCAACAAGTGGGTGTCTGCCTGGTGTCCTGCTGCTTGCAAATGCACTGATGAAATCATCCCGATTGGCTAAAGATAAACCCTGCCTCTTCCATTTGGTCAGCCTGTAAATCATACTGACTGTATTGTAGGCTGTTCTGTATATGTTTTACTGCATTGGTTCCCTGGCTGTGAAGCAAGCTGACTACAATTTACTGTAATATTTTACACCCTCAGTTGAAATTGGAATACTGTAATAAATAAATAATAAAATAACAAATGATAATAGTATAATAAAAAAACAATTGAATGAAATTAATTGAATAAAATTTACGCTATTGGCCAGTATTCGCCAGTAATTAAATAACTGTTAACCAACTGACCAGTACTGGCGCTAACTCCGACAGTGTCGAAGATGCTTGGTTTCTTTTTGGAGAGATCCTTTATTGATTTGTGGGGGGGGGGGGAACTGAACAGAACTGATAACATTGCCATAGATCCTTTTTCGATTTTTTTGGGAAGAGGGTTTACTCAGAACAGATTCGAGAAATGAACTGAAGTGAACAAACTTAATTTCTAACTTTTGTTGTTTATTGTTGAATCCTCGAAGAGACCATCAGAGATTTGGTTGATTATTTGGACTTGCCTGTAAAGGACATAATTCTTTTGTCAGTGGTTTTCACTGTACCTACAATACACTGATTTATATTGAACTTCCCTGATTGTCGCTCTGATTATTGCTTTGAGTATTTGTTTCCATTCTGTTGGATTCATATCCATGTGGGAAATTGACTTAAAAAATTGTAAATGTAAAAATTGACTAAACTCTGGCTGGCACATCAAATACCTATAGGCAATCTGCTACAGAAAAATGGCTGTTGCTGAGAAAAGTAAAAATGTTGGCCCCCACCAGCGATGTAGGTCAGACCTATTCATTGGGGTGGCACAAAGTCAACGTAACAATGTGACTAACGCGTAAACAGAGGTTTGGCCGTTGCCTGTGCCAAATAGGCGTTCCATGTGTTAGAAAAAAGGGCCTTTGGTGCTCTCAATTTTAACGCCACCTAAAAGCAGGTCTTAGCGCAAAAAACCCCACTAAGCCAGGCGTACGCCTGAGCGCACAGTATTCTCCGCGCAGTGCAGGAAATCCTCGCTTGGATACATTACGCATGGATGTCTCCAACACCTCGCGCCTGCACACACTCTTCCCTTCTCAGAATGCCACATTGATTTTCAACTATAGCCTACATTGCAGAAAGAACACACCTTGATTAAAAAATGAGAATTTGTTTGTCTGGTTTTATTAGGCTACATAATTCCCGACCATACAGGTCTGCTGTGGTGTAACATTAGATTACTTTAGGTAGGAGAAAGGGTAGGAGAAAATAAAAAGCAAATGTTGATCTTTTCCAACCATTAGGCTACGTTTAATAGCACTGCAATAGCCCGTGGGGGAGTGAGTGAGAGAGAGAGAGAGAGAGAGAGAGAGAGACACGGGGCATACTGTCGGCCTATAATGTTACTATACTAGGGATGTCAACGGTTAACCGTTAATCGATTAACCGTCGCTAACGTCGTTGTTCGGTTATTGCTGTCGGTCTATCAGTTAATATTAAAAAAATAAATAAAAAAAAATTGTCTATTTACTCAATGAGCTCATGCCCAAACAAGGCGTGTCTATTTAGATGCTGAAATGTTAATGCTTTTTGTGTTAGAATTATGCCTTTATTTTTTGTTGGCTTTGCTGAAATTTATAAGTTTATTGCCACATTTTGATCAGGTAATCATTCCAAAATCATTCTGGCTCTTATATGGATGACAAGGAAATATATTTTTGAGAGCTTTATTTCCTGTTTATGTAAACATTACAACAACAACATAACAGATTGTTATGTTATGCTGTGCTTTCAAGCACAGCATGAAAGCTGAAAAAACATTTATGGCAGTAACACCTACATACGTTCCCATTAATTGAGCCGCGGCAGCATTAATTGTACACTTTTTTATAATGTCTCTAATAACGGTTTGTTTTGGTCGGGCTGAGTCGGGCTCGGTCCACGTCTCAAGCGGGTTGGGTTGGGTCGGATTAGATTTTTTAGGACCGTTGAGAACTCTACATGACACTGTCATGTAGAGTGACAGCCAGTGGCGGCCGGCCACTAGAGGGCGCCAGGGCGCTGCCCCACCTACGCACAGGAGGGGGAAATAAAACGTATATATATATATATATTTTTTTTTATGAGCAAGGTGAATATTAGATAGTGAGTAGCCTATATAATCTGACACCTGACTCCAATTTGGCTCAGGAGTATTTAAGCAGGCTGGTCACGGCCATTCTGTCTCTCTTCCCTGCCCAGGAAACATTGTTTGTTCTTTACTCTTTTGAGTTAGTTTTGACTTAAGTTATTGCACTTGCACATACACTACACTTTCACACATCCACACATGCACTACACTACTGATCTAACTGATGACTCACACCCCATTTGCACAGTAAAGTATACTTTGTTTAATTAGTTTAAAATAAATACATGTTTTTTGGCATTTACTCCTGTGTGTCGTCTCCCATATTTGTCATGATTGTGTCCGTTCATGACACAAAGGCACTATTTCCAGCCAAAACAAAATAACCTACCTATTCATAATATTGTATTCATCAATAATTAAATACAATGGTGTTGAAGTTTCATGGTTTAGTCTTGTTATTTCAGTTTTAGATGAATATGATTATTTGTTCAATGGATTTGAACTCTTCATTGCAATTGTAGTAACTCACTTAGCAGTTTTAAACACATTTTCAAAACAATTCATTGTGTATTGTTTTTAGTTTAAGCTCTGATGCATTTTTTTAATCTTCGAAGAGTTGGGGTGCCTTGGAGAAGGAGGAAAGCTTCAGGGGTGCCTTGGTTAAAAAAAGTTTGGGAACCTCTGGTGTAGCCTAATGAACTCAATCAGTAGGCTGTACGACGAATGTTGGATATGAAGATCCAGGATCTGTCCTTTGATCTGGTTTGACTAAACCAGATAATTGCGATCCTGGTTAAGTGATACTACGAGACGAGTGGGACGCTCCCCTTGCTTCTCTACCCTGGCTCTCCCCCCCTGCATCCCCATCTCTCCTTCTCTCCTCCTCCACATTCCTATCTTCTCCCCACCTCCCCCCTCTCCTCCGTCTATATTGCTCATTCTCTCCCCACCTCCTCCCTCCCCCTGCTCTCTTCTCCCCCACACCTCCCCTCCCTTCCCCTCTCCTGCTCTCTCCTCCTATACCCTCCCCACCCCATCACTCTCTCACATTCCCCCTGCTATTCTCCCTTCTCCTGCGCTCTCATATATTTCTCTATATTTTCTATATTATCAATTGTTCAAATGTTATCTTTATTCTGTATATTCTTGTTACTGTTGTGTCAGCTAGAATTAGCTAGACATATTTTCTGTGAAGCCCTCTGAGACATGCTTGTGAATTAGGGCTATATAAATAAACTTGACTTGACTTGACTTGAACTCGTTAAGTGGAACCAGGTTTTTCTAATCAAGCCGAGAGCTCGTGCACATGAAAATGCCCGTGCACA